>NW_020356183.1:0-192816 GCF_002211085.1 Panicum hallii | reverse complement strand
CGGGTGGCGCAGAGCGGCAGTGATGCGGGCAAGCGACGCACAGGGAGGCTGGTGAGCGGAGCGCAAGCGGAGCTCTGAAGCGCGTGGAAACAGGCGGGAGCAGTGGCTCGGGTGCGGGGCGCAGGTGCGCGGCAGCAAGAGGTGAACGCCGCGCGGGTGGAGCGGAGTGAGCGGGCGTCGTGCGATGCAACGAGGGTGGCTCGTGGTGCAAGCGTTCGGGCGAGGTCCCGGGCGGCAGAGCGACGCGGCGCTAGTGCACTGGACGAGCGAGGAGCGACTCGGCGAAGCAGGAGCGGAGCTCGGTTAGCGGAGCGGCAACGGCTCAGGCGAGCGGCATGGAGCGCGCAGATGCGTGCGCGCGGGAGGCGTGCGCGACGGCGTGCGCAGGAGCTAAAAGCGCAGAGCGATGTCGTGCGTGCGGTGGCGTACGGGAGCTGGTGGAGCGCGACGTGGCGGCGCGTGCAGGAGCGAGGGGCACGCAGCGCACTGGAGTGCAAGCGCTGGGTGGTCGGAGAACAGGTGGCGCGAGCAACGCTGGAACGCGTGTGCGAGCGCGGGAGTGATGCGGCAAGGCCGGCCGAACACGGATTCGATAGCAGGAAGCGGAAGAGTAGCTGCACGGCGTGCAGGACGACAATATGCAGGGAGGTCACGCTCGATGCGAGGGAAGTTGCAATGCGGCGGCTACAGGCTGACCTGCCCAGGGAGCAGTAGAGTCGCGCGTGGAAAACGTCGGGGATCGTTAAGGAGGGAGCCGCGGATGAAGTCAAGCGGCACTGCGAACTGCTCGAGGAGACGGTAACGGAAGATGTGATCCTGATGCAGGCAGGCCTCGATCCTCGCGGAAGCAGGGAGGCGCTTATAGCGCGACAAGTCGGAAGGAGGAGTTATGGAGCGAAGGCGGCAGTTAGGTGTGACGAGCTCGGAGGAGCCTCGATGCAACCAAGCACAGCAACCCTACCCGGCAAACTTCTTCGTCAACCATGGAATCTCGTCACCGTCGAACTTTTCTCCGCGCCAATCCTGTTCGCCACGGAAAATCACCTTCCGTCTGTTCTTCTCCATAACCAAGGTTTGCCCTGACCTGCTGAACCTTTCTAATGCCGGCGATTCCTTTGCCGGAATATTGTCGTTAACTTCCTATTAACTGTTTTTCCGGACCAGGGACTTGATTGCTAAGTTTTAGAAAGTTCTAGGATGTTCCTTGTAAAATTTCCAAAGCTTTCTGTATTTCAAATCGATGAACTTCTACATTTCATAGATTTTCATAAGAAGTTCATAAAAATGTAAAATCAGTTTCGTTTGAAACCCTAAGTCAAAACCTATAAATTTTATGTTGTGATCTTGAGTGAAAGTCTTTAATGTGTGGTTTAGATCAAATGTTAGAGAATGAATGTTTTATTGTGCCTTATATTGTATGCTTGTATTATAGCTAGAAGATAAATTATAGGGTGTATGTTTTAAGTGGAGAAGTGTGATAGTTAGTTAATCCTATCACCCTAGAGCTCATATCCCTATTATCAAGACATTGTCCCCGTCTCGATTGCTGTTTCTTTAAGTTCTTGTCGTATAAGGATCCCCGTTAGTTCTTGTATGTCTGCTGCATAGCCAAAACATCTCTGCGATTATGCTTTGGCGTTGGCTATCAGTTCAGCCGCTAAACATCAGTTTTCTTGAGCCTATGATGTTTCTGCGTAACAGCTGTCAGTCGATACTTCTACCATCGGCTGATTAGCTGATACGATTGTTACCTTTCTAGTATCGGCTACTGCCGATACAATCCTTTTATTCTGTCCTACATCGACTGCGCAAAGTCGTATCGGAAAGATACCCACGATCTTAGGGTTATTGCCATCGGCCGAACCAAGCCGATTCTAGTCGTTTACCATATCGGTTATGGCCGATCGATCCTTAGTTTTCCCATCCTTACCCACACACTTCTATCCGCCGATTTATCGATGAGAGATCGGCTATCTACATCTATCGGTCATATATCCTCAACCACACTCCAATCGGCTATACGTCACCCACTTATGGTGCTAACGTAAACAAGTCGATGCAACCACACTTAGTTACCTAGGATAGCACTTAAGCACATCTCGGTTAAGACACAACTGCTTTAGGAATCACCCCTCTGCCAAAGTAATCGATGCTAAGATCGATCACCTAGGAAACCGATGCACCTTTCCATTGGCTAAACCTCTGTAGTTTCCAATCGGCTCTGTTGTAATCTTCAACAAGTAGCCGATCCAAATTAGTTGTCCTCCTAAAGCTCTGTCTAGGTTTAGTTCAGATCTTTTTTGGTTGTTATGTGAATAGTGTGTTAGATAAGTGCTAGATTATAACTTTGTTGTGAAATAAAATAGTTTTGTGTGCACGCTTGAATGTAATGTTGCATTACATGTAGATACAACTACTTCGGCAACGGTACTTACGAGATTTCCCCGGAGTCTATGAAGGATGTTCCTGAAGATCAAGTGAACGTCACCAAGGAATTAACTGAAGCCCCGAACCAAAGTTCGGAAGATGTTGACTTACTGACTTCAGACCCACCAGTAAAGGCAAGCCCCGGACATATCCCACTACTTTATTTACACTGCAATCTATGTCTATCTATATTATATTTTGCATTAAGTCTAGGAATTGAAGTGAAACCCTAGATGCATGAATCCTAGGAGTCCAATGTAATGCTTCCGAGTCCTTATCGGTTAGATGCTCCGCTAATAGAACCGGTAGAAGTCGAGTGATTTCCTGTCACTCGCGCGATATAGGAGTTGCATGTTTACATTTCTGCAACCACTATAAGGATGACGGACAGGGTCATGTGCTGTATCATGACCTGGAAGTTTACCCTGTCTGTTTTGATAAAAGTTTTAAGGCCGAAATGTATGGTAGTGGTGGCTAAGCGTTTGAACAGTACTAGCCACATGCCGCGAAATATGGTAAAGCGGTAAGCCTAGTAACCGATCGGCCCGGCAAGTGGGTATATTTCCACCACTCGATCTATTTGGTTCTTTTCACGCACCGACCTGTGGGAGTACGTTCTGCATGGCAGACAGGAATACGGGTTTTGTAGTCGCGCTACAGACGTATGTCCTGCACGAGTGATGTGCGTACGGTCCTGCAAGTCGCTTGTGGTGGCCTGCCCACGAGTCGGAATGAAAGGTAAACGGTTGCTTCGGAAAGCCCTGCCGGTAATCCCAAGCGTGTGTGTTAGGTTTACCTTGCAAGGTTAAAAATTCGATTCGAATCGTCCGCCTCTCACGATGCTTGAGACTGCTTATCCCTTTTACCACATTGAGTAAGAAGTGAAACTAATGATGGATAATCTTGATGAATGATAATCACTACCTTGCTTGCTTAGTGTAGGTGCTAATCTAGAATAATTACTCAACTAGAAGATGAAAGCTAAAACTTGAAAGTAGTACATACTCTTTGTTACTTTTCAGCTGAAAATAAACCCAAAGCCTTTACAATGCCTTCATGAGTCTAGTTATGGGCTAAAGTATACCCAATCCCGGGTAAGCCTTGCTGAGTATTAGTATACTCAGCCTTGCTAGTTTTATGTTTTTCAGGTAAAGCCCTTGAAGATCCTACTCTTCCCTGTCTTGGCCCTATGCTCTTCCAGAAGATTGGTCCGTGGAAAGGGATCCGTCCTCGGCCAATTCTGATGATCTCGAGTGATGTCGTGCCCGGGCTTAGCATGACATCCGCCTTGACGACGTGTTGTAATCGTCGCGTATGTTTTCCGCTGCCAAAAACCATAGCTTTAATAGTCGGTAATCTTTTCTCTAGATTTGAAACTTCATACTTCTTTTGGAAACTCTTGTAATGTAATTCTCTGTAATGTAAAATGTGATGGTGATTGTATCTCTGGACTCACCTTCGTGTGAGGTAACCTTATTTGATCCTGTGTATCGGTGGTTTATCGGGACGTTACCCGACAGGCCAAGGGATTATACCGATTGAAGTACGTCGGAGCCCTCGGGAGTGGACTCGCGTACTTGAGCCGGTATAATTCAGGTTGGTTCTGCCACAGCTGGTATCAGAGCTATAAGGTTACTCTGGAGATACATTTTACCTTAAAAATGCTTTCAGTATAAAAGTTTGACCAACAAAATGTTTGGCAAGTCGCGTTGGATCCGTTAAGGATTGAGCTTAGTACGTAAAGTCCTAGGGTAATGCTTATAAGGGAATTAGAGGTGGCTATAATATATATATATATAACCCTAACTACCAGCATTACTTTTCTATCAAAATTTAAATTTATGCACAACCCAACCTTATTTTCTGTAACGACATCTTCGATCGTGAGGTAAGGAGGTAAGGATCCTCAGCCAACTGAGGGAGCTTGGCCTTCCCGTCGGTGATGCGAACCGAACGCTGTTTCTCAAGCAGTGGCCTACTTGAGATGCTGCCAATGTACCAATCTCGGTTGACTACATTGGGAGTATATGGTTCGGCGCAGGGTATGGCGATCGCAGTTCATACCCCCGCATTTTGCGGTACCCCGTGAATACGTTATCTCGATAACGTATGTTAACGTTGTCTGTACGGCGGTAATTGTACAGATGCTGTTTCTATAGTGAACAGTAATGTTTGGGGACGCTTTCATGACATGCTGGCATGAAAGGTTCAGTATATACATATTGTGAATTTCTGCAGGTACGCTAACCTCGTTGCGTAAGCTTGAACGTAAGAACGACTAGTATATATATAGGGAGAGACGTTTTTATATGATGCCACCGTAATTAACCACGTAAGACCAAGATTACGTGGCAGTTATTTTTGGTTGTGAGGACGTGTAGAACGTGCATGCATCCTGACATTTTCGATTGGTTTGATTGCCTTGTTTGCTATATTGTTGTACTGAAACATGTGCTTGTATCTGAATGCCTGTTTTGACTTTGTGTGGTAGGAGTTAATGTAATCTGCTGGGCTATCCTAGGGTTAAGAAAATCTTTTGTGAATCAAGTGGATTGGGTTATATTTGAACCCTATCACCGATTCTAGCTTGACAGCCAAATCAAACTCTTGATCTTGTTTTGAATCTGTTTCGGCAGAACCATTGAATTTCTCCTTTGATGGTTAAACCTTGATGGTTATCATCAAATCCTTCAATCCATTATCTAGTGATTTATCTATCCTCTCTTGGTGTTGTACCTTATATCGTTGACTAATCTGGTTACAACATCTGAGAGAGCTGTACCTTCAATTTTTGCTCAGATGATTTTGAGTAAAATAAAAAGATTTATGGCAAAAGTTATGCATCATAACATATATCATCTTTGGTCAGTGCATGGTGTTGCATCGTCATCGACAATCCGTAGACTAACTAACGGGTGTGCCTCTAGTATAACTTTGGGTTGACCTCGGTTTCTTAAGTCTTTCTTGTTGCTGTTGGCACTACAGGGTTGCTATTCCTCTTTTGTGGTGGTGTTTTATCACATGACCATGATGCCGTGTCGGAACCTAAGGCCTCATGTGCACTGCAGTCACATGATTAAGCCATTAGGAGCGCACTGGTGACTAGGTACATGTGACGTAACCCCACTGCAAACTCTTCTTATGCAACCTTACTAGTGTCCTAACTTTTGATCCTCGTTTAAGGATATAGGACTACCCCGGTGTTAGTTGCGAGAGAACGGTTGTAGGGTGCGAGTCATATGCATCATCAACTCATGAGGGTATGCATCATACTTCATGCATTTCATACGTGCATACATTGCAAGTATCAACATCCTTGCATCATGGTGTATGCATCATTTGGTCAGCATCATGATAATTGCATTGTGACATATGCACCATTTTGGTCGTGCATGGAGTCCTCCATCCTCATGTTACACCATCATCGCAATCATACATCTTAACAGTGCATCCCAATCATGGTTATATATCGAGCATTGCACTTTAAATTGGTGCATTTATTCACTGTTTCTTGATTTCATCAATATAAATAGGCATGTCTTACAATCAACATCCTCTAAATCATTTAAGTAATAAACTCTGAGCAAGAATACTTCAAACATCACTTTGTCAAACCCTTGTACCATCCTTATTTGTTATCCATGAATTTTGTGACGAATGTCACCGACATTTATCGTCCTCATGTTCTGATCTCATATTGTGATCTCAACTCTATGAAAACTTGATCACCTTTCTTTCTCTTTTCTCATTATACTCATCCACGTATAATCTATTTACGCTTAAATCACCCATCAAAAGTAAAGGCTTTTCTCATCATACTCCAATGACTTTTACCATCAACATTAATCTCTTCCGGTGTGATTGTTTCCTGCTACTTCTGATGGTGATTTGCATCTCTTCCCTTTAGAGTCTTTCGTCCGAATCTCGGGACGAGATTCTTTTTAGGGGGGGAGGATGTGACAGTTCGTGTATTTGTAATGCTAGGCATATATTTTGTTAGTATGAAATATGTGTTTGTTAAGTGTAAAGCTTGTGTATGTCTATGTGAAACTTTTGAAAATTTAAAAGTGCTAATAAAAAGGGTATTTTTGTAATTACAGAAAACCTAGGGTTGTTTTTGCAAAATGTATTTGGATTAAGGTAATTTTGAAATAAGTAAAGGGTGGTTTTGCAAGTATGTTTTTCTTACTTTATGTTTTGTAAAAAGATATATATATTTACTCAAAAGTTGCATTGGAAATGCGCGTGTTGAAATATGTAAAAATTTTGGGTAAAGTGGTAAAAATAAGGGTATTTATGCAATTTTATAAAAGTACAAGTCCTTTTATGCAAATGTTAGATTTACAAAAGTAATTTCCAAAGTTACTCAGGACTAAAGTGTAAAAGTGCAAGTCATCATGATATGTTTATCCACTCATAATGACGATTCTATCACGTCATCATGACATGTCATAAATGCTTGCATTTAGGTCCTGAATTTTATAAAATTACGCTCTTTAGGATAAAAGTAATTCCAATCCAACTTTTGTTCCAAATTTCATGTGTAAACATACAAGTTTTGAGTTTTTGAACTTGAGCCCTAAAGCAATGTTGTAGAGCTTGAAAAACTCTCCAACTTTCGTTTTGGGCGTTTTTTCATTTGGATCTTAAATCAACGGGAAATTTTGTTTTACAGGTAGACCCTTGTAGTTTTCTAAATTTACGCAAAGGTCCTGGAGAAATCCAATCCTCCTTCTTCTCTCTTTGTTCCTTCTCTATCCTTATCTGGCGCCTTCTTTTCCTCCTTTCCACTGTTGGCTTCCCCTTCCCTGGTTTCCAGCCTTATCCACCCCTCCCTTCCCTCCCTCTCCCTGCTCAGTT
This sequence comes from Panicum hallii, assembly GCF_002211085.1. NCBI lineage: Eukaryota > Viridiplantae > Streptophyta > Magnoliopsida > Poales > Poaceae > Panicum > Panicum hallii. The sequence continues at coordinate 185,529 of NW_020356183.1, read as the reverse complement.
CAGGCGGCACAGGCCGGGCAGCTCCAAGCGGCGCGCGGCCGGCGCCGAGCCAGGCGCGGCGCGGTCAAGGGCGCGCGGCCCAAGCGCGCGCGGGCAGCGTCGCGCAACGCGGGGCGCGAGCCGGTGCGGCGGCTCGGGCGCAGCCAGGTCAGGACGGGGGCGTGGCCCAAGCGAGCGAGCGGGCCGCGGGGGCTGGAGCGGAGGCAGGCCAGCGGCCGGACGAGCGCAGCGCGGGCAGGCGGCGGCCGCGAGAGGAGAGCGGAGGCGCTGCGCAGGGAGCGGCGGGCCCAGGCGCTCGGCAAGAAGCGGCTCAGGCGCGCATGGGCCGCTGCAGGCGGAGGCGAGCGGCCGGCACTGGGCCAGGCGCGCGGCCCCAGGCCAGGTGGGGCGCGTGCGGGCGAGTGCGCGGTGCGAGGAGCGAGCGGAGGCGCGGCTCGGCTCGGGAGCGAAGGCCGGCGCTGAGGCAACGCGCACAGCAGGCGAGCAGCGGGCCAGCAGGTGGGGGCAGCGGCTGGTGCGGGCCGTGGCTAACGCGGTGGAGCGGCTCGGGTGCAGGACGCTGGCGGGCACTGGCCGTGAGAGCACGCACGATGCGACATGGCTCGGGTGGCGCAGAGCGGCAGTGATGCGGGCAAGCGACGCACAGGGAGGCTGGTGAGCGGAGCGCAAGCGGAGCTCTGAAGCGCGTGGAAACAGGCGGGAGCAGTGGCTCGGGTGCGGGGCGCAGGTGCGCGGCAGCAAGAGGTGAACGCCGCGCGGGTGGAGCGGAGTGAGCGGGCGTCGTGCGATGCAACGAGGGTGGCTCGTGGTGCAAGCGTTCGGGCGAGGTCCCGGGCGGTAGAGCGACGCGGCGCTAGTGCACTGGACGAGCGAGGAGCGACTCGGCCGAAGCAGGAGCGGAGCTCGGTTAGCGGAGCGGCAACGGCTCAGGCGAGCGGCATGGAGCGCGCAGATGCGTGCGCGCGGGAGGCGTGCGCGACGGCGTGCGCAGGAGCTAAAAGCGCAGAGCGATGTCGTGCGTGCGGTGGCGTACGGGAGCTGGTGGAGCGCGACGTGGCGGCGCGTGCAGGAGCGAGGGGCACGCAGCGCACTGGAGTGCAAGCGCTGGGTGGTCGGAGAACAGGTGGCGCGAGCAACGCTGGAACGCGTGTGCGAGCGCGGGAGTGATGCGGCAAGGCCGGCCGAACACGGATTCGATAGCAGGAAGCGGAAGAGTAGCTGCACGGCGTGCAGGACGACAATATGCAGGGAGGTCACGCTCGATGCGAGGGAAGTTGCAATGCGGCGGCTACAGGCTGACCTGCCCAGGGAGCAGTAGAGTCGCGCGTGGAAAACGTCGGGGATCGTTAAGGAGGGAGCCGCGGATGAAGTCAAGCGGCACTGCGAACTGCTCGAGGAGACGGTAACGGAAGATGTGATCCTGATGCAGGCAGGCCTCGATCCTCGCGGAAGCAGGGAGGCGCTTATAGCGCGACAAGTCGGAAGGAGGAGTTATGGAGCGAAGGCGGCAGTTAGGTGTGACGAGCTCGGAGGAGCCTCGATGCAACCAAGCACAGCAACCCTACCCGGCAAACTTCTTCGTCAACCATGGAATCTCGTCACCGTCGAACTTTTCTCCGCGCCAATCCTGTTCGCCACGGAAAATCACCTTCCGTCTGTTCTTCTCCATAACCAAGGTTTGCCCTGACCTGCTGAACCTTTCTAATGCCGGCGATTCCTTTGCCGGAATATTGTCGTTAACTTCCTATTAACTGTTTTTCCGGACCAGGGACTTGATTGCTAAGTTTTAGAAAGTTCTAGGATGTTCCTTGTAAAATTTCCAAAGCTTTCTGTATTTCAAATCGATGAACTTCTACATTTCATAGATTTTCATAAGAAGTTCATAAAAATGTAAAATCAGTTTCGTTTGAAACCCTAAGTCAAAACCTATAAATTTTATGTTGTGATCTTGAGTGAAAGTCTTTAATGTGTGGTTTAGATCAAATGTTAGAGAATGAATGTTTTATTGTGCCTTATATTGTATGCTTGTATTATAGCTAGAAGATAAATTATAGGGTGTATGTTTTAAGTGGAGAAGTGTGATAGTTAGTTAATCCTATCACCCTAGAGCTCATATCCCTATTATCAAGACATTGTCCCCGTCTCGATTGCTGTTTCTTTAAGTTCTTTGTCGTATAAGGATCCCCGTTAGTTCTTGTATGTCTGCTGCATAGCCAAAACATCTCTGCGATTATGCTTTGGCGTTGGCTATCAGTTCAGCCGCTAAACATCAGTTTTCTTGAGCCTATGATGTTTCTGCGTAACAGCTGTCAGTCGATACTTCTACCATCGGCTGATTAGCTGATACGATTGTTACCTTTCTAGTATCGGCTACTGCCGATACAATCCTTTTATTCTGTCCTACATCGACTGCGCAAAGTCGTATCGGAAAGATACCCACGATCTTAGGGTTATTGCCATCGGCCGAACCAAGCCGATTCTAGTCGTTTACCATATCGGTTATGGCCGATCGATCCTTAGTTTTCCCATCCTTACCCACACACTTCTATCCGCCGATTTATCGATTGAGAGATCGGCTATCTACATCTATCGGTCATATATCCTCAACCACACTCCAATCGGCTATACGTCACCCACTTATGGTGCTAACGTAAACAAGTCGATGCAACCACACTTAGTTACCTAGGATAGCACTTAAGCACATCTCGGTTAAGACACAACTGCTTTAGGAATCACCCCTCTGCCAAAGTAATCGATGCTAAGATCGATCACCTAGGAAACCGATGCACCTTTCCATTGGCTAAACCTCTGTAGTTTCCAATCGGCTCTGTTGTAATCTTCAACAAGTAGCCGATCCAAATTAGTTGTCCTCCTAAAGCTCTGTCTAGGTTTAGTTCAGATCTTTTTGGTTGTTATGTGAATAGTGTGTTAGATAAGTGCTAGATTATAACTTTGTTGTGAAATAAAATAGTTTTGTGTGCACGCTTGAATGTAATGTTGCATTACATGTAGATACAACTACTTCGGCAACGGTACTTACGAGATTTCCCCGGAGTCTATGAAGGATGTTCCTGAAGATCAAGTGAACGTCACCAAGGAATTAACTGAAGCCCCGAACCAAAGTTCGGAAGATGTTGACTTACTGACTTCAGACCCACCAGTAAAGGCAAGCCCCGGACATATCCCACTACTTTATTTACACTGCAATCTATGTCTATCTATATTATATTTTGCATTAAGTCTAGGAATTGAAGTGAAACCCTAGATGCATGAATCCTAGGAGTCCAATGTAATGCTTCCGAGTCCTTATCGGTTAGATGCTCCGCTAATAGAACCGGTAGAAGTCGAGTGATTTCCTGTCACTCGCGCGATATAGGAGTTGCATGTTTACATTTCTGCAACCACTATAAGGATGACGGACAGGGTCATGTGCTGTATCATGACCTGGAAGTTTACCCTGTCTGTTTTGATAAAAGTTTTAAGGCCGAAATGTATGGTAGTGGTGGCTAAGCGTTTGAACAGTACTAGCCACATGCCGCGAAATATGGTAAAGCGGTAAGCCTAGTAACCGATCGGCCCGGCAAGTGGGTATATTTCCACCACTCGATCTATTTGGTTCTTTTCACGCACCGACCTGTGGGAGTACGTTCTGCATGGCAGACAGGAATACGGGTTTTGTAGTCGCGCTACAGACGTATGTCCTGCACGAGTGATGTGCGTACGGTCCTGCAAGTCGCTTGTGGTGGCCTGCCCACGAGTCGGAATGAAAGGTAAACGGTTGCTTCGGAAAGCCCTGCCGGTAATCCCAAGCGTGTGTGTTAGGTTTACCTTGCAAGGTTAAAAATTCGATTCGAATCGTCCGCCTCTCACGATGCTTGAGACTGCTTATCCCTTTTACCACATTGAGTAAGAAGTGAAACTAATGATGGATAATCTTGATGAATGATAATCACTACCTTGCTTGCTTAGTGTAGGTGCTAATCTAGAATAATTACTCAACTAGAAGATGAAAGCTAAAACTTGAAAGTAGTACATACTCTTTGTTACTTTTCAGCTGAAAATAAACCCAAAGCCTTTACAATGCCTTCATGAGTCTAGTTATGGGCTAAAGTATACCCAATCCCGGGTAAGCCTTGCTGAGTATTAGTATACTCAGCCTTGCTAGTTTTATGTTTTTCAGGTAAAGCCCTTGAAGATCCTACTCTTCCCTGTCTTGGCCCTATGCTCTTCCAGAAGATTGGTCCGTGGAAAGGGATCCGTCCTCGGCCAATTCTGATGATCTCGAGTGATGTCGTGCCCGGGCTTAGCATGACATCCGCCTTGACGACGTGTTGTAATCGTCGCGTATGTTTTCCGCTGCCAAAAACCATAGCTTTAATAGTCGGTAATCTTTTCTCTAGATTTGAAACTTCATACTTCTTTTGGAAACTCTTGTAATGTAATTCTCTGTAATGTAAAATGTGATGGTGATTGTATCTCTGGACTCACCTTCGTGTGAGGTAACCTTATTTGATCCTGTGTATCGGTGGTTTATCGGGACGTTACCCGACAGGCCAAGGGATTATACCGATTGAAGTACGTCGGAGCCCTCGGGAGTGGACTCGCGTACTTGAGCCGGTATAATTCAGGTTGGTTCTGCCACACCGCGAGGGCATGTGTGGACACCGCAGCGTTCAAGCGGCTGCAGGTAGAGTGGGATAAACTGGCCCGAACCACGGACGAACTTGGCGCTGAGGTCAACGTGGCTCGCCAAGCTCATTCTGACACCAAGCTCCTGGTCAAGGAGAAGATGAAGGAGCTCGCCGTTGAGAAGGGCTGAAACTCAAGGCTGAGGCAATGGCTGCTGATTTTGCTGCGGAGGTTGCCTTATGTTGGGCAGAGATTGTCGACCTTCTCACCGAGACGCGCAAGCTCGGCTGGGAGGTAAACGGTAAGGCCTTTCTTTTTCCTGCCGTGCTTCTTCCCAAAGGTTTTAGTTTTTTGACATGGTTGGTGTGCGATTGGTCAGCCCTTGATGACAAACTTGGTCAGAAGGTGGCAAACCACTGGGGCCTCAAGAAGGAGCTCAGTGAAGTGAAAGCCAGCCTCCTGAAGGAATCCAAAGAGCATGACACCCTACAAGCTGTTGTCAGGTTGGTCCTTGGCGAGCTGGGGATGACTTCGGAGCAGGGAGCAAGCTTGCTCGTGACCCGGGTCCTCGATGTTACGGATCGAGCGTGTGGTCTAGTGAAGCAGGCGCTGCACCTTGGTGTGTAGCGTTTGTTCATGATCACACATTCTCATTATGAGAACATCGATCTGCAGATGACGAGCCAGGGCTTCGCGCCTAGCTATGATGATGTCGAGCTGGAGTGGATCGAGGAGGAGGTGATTTCCCTTGCACGTGACCTAGCTGCAAGCATGGAGGATGAGGTCGCCCCATCCCGATAAAATTAGGTAGTTAGTTGAGAGGACGAACCAGGCCATGGTGCCCAAGGACTTGTAATATGTGCACAAGTTGTACGCTTTTGTTTTGGCCAAGAAGACTTTTGGTCCTTTGGCGAGAAAGGTTAATGACGATCAACGGATCATAGCATTGAGGTGATAGAAGCGAGATGCGAACGAGAATGCTCTGACCATGCTGGTGTGCAAGGGCATCGTAGCCGCTGGGGCATGGGTTTCCTGCAGTCCGACCAACTTTACTCAAAGCGCGCTCTTTTGTAGCTTTTATCATCTTACCTCAATCGTAGGGAAGGGATCGGGCGCAAAAAGTTTCCCGAGTAGGTATGTCCTTAGAAGCCCCCCGAGTGAGGCTCGACCCCCTGCTATGGCTGGGGTCGGGCATCACTAAAGAGCGGCAAAACAAAATGAGTGTTTTCGCACCAATGCTCGTTAACTAGCGTGAATGTATTTATATCTTGGAAAGACTAAGGGTAAAAGCGACGTAGCTGTTCGATGTTCCAAATGTTGGTGAGGACTTCACCATCGCTGGTCTGCAGGTTATAGGTGCCTGGTCGGAGCACTTCCGTGATGATGTACGGTCCCTCCTATGGTGGGGACAATTTGTGACGGCCTTTGTTGCTTTGGATGAGGCAGAGCACCAGATCACCAACATTGAATGCCTGACCCCACACACGGCGGCCATGGTACCAACGCAGCGCTTGCTGGTACTTGGCCGAGCGAAGGAAGGCGTCATCACGTGCTTCGTCAAGCTGGTCCATGGCATCCTCGTGAGATGCTTCTGCTCCCTGCTCACTGTATGCCCTAATTCTTGGTGCCCCATAGTTGAGGTCGGTCGGGAGGACTGCTTCAGAACTATAGACCATGTAGAAGGGTGTGTAGCCTGTCGCTCGGCTAGGAGTTGTTCTCATGCTCTGGAGTACCGCGAGTAAGTCCGCGGCCCATCACCCGCCAAACTTCTTCATCCGATCAAAAATTCTAGGCTTGAGTCCCTGCAAGATCATGCCGTTTGCGCACTCGATCTGCCCGTTAGTGCAGGGGTGCGCCACGGCGGCCCAGTCGACATGGATATGGTAGTCATCACAAAATTTGAGGAATTTCTTCCTGGTGAACTGCGTACCATTATCTTTGATGGAGTTCGGGACTCCAAAGTGGTGGATGATGTCGAGAAAAAATTGGAAGGCCTGCTCGGAACTGATTGTTGCGATCAGCTGAGCTTCGATCCACTTCGTGAACTTGTCTACTATGACAAACAGGTGCGTGTAGCCCCTGGGCGCTCTCTTGAAGGGCCCGACCAAATCAAGCCCCAAGACCGCGAATGGCCACATGATGGAGATTATCTCAAGCACTTGTGCCGGCATGTGGGTTTGTTGGGCATAGTACTGACACCCTTCACAGGTGCGCATGATATGCTTGGCGTCCACCACCGCTGTTGGCCAGTAGAAGCCTTGTTGGAATGTGTTCCCAACCAAGGTCCTAGGCGCGGCGTGATGCTCGCAGACCCCACCATGGATATCCTTCAGCAGCTGTTTCCTTGTTCGATCGGGATGCAACGCTGCAGGATCTTGGTGTGACTCCACTTGTAGAGCTCCCCCTCAATGATGATGAAGGACTTAGCGCGGCGTGCGAGTCATCGGGCCTCCGTCTTGTCAGTAGGGTGCACCTCGCGAAGGAGGTAGTTGAGATAAGGCATCCTCCAGTCAGAAGGAGGGTCAGGCTCCACCGCTGGTTCCCCATCGAGCTCCATGACCTCGAGGTCGGAAGGAGTTGGAGGCTGTTGAGCCCCTGAGCCTGGGACGGACTGCTCGTTGCCAACCCGCTCCGGCTCCTCGTAACAGACTGAAGGCTTACACTGGTCACTGGTAAAGATGTCAGTTGGGATAGGCTTCTGACCGGACGCCATTTTCGCCAGTGTGTCAGCCGCTTCATTTGAGCTCGAGGCCATTGAACTTGTCCTCCAGCTGGCAGACTTCCGCGAGTTGCCCCGAACTTCAAGCCGTTGGATGCCCAACTTGATGGCGATACGCAGGCCGTTGATGAGCGCCTCATACTCGGCCACATGGTTAGAGGCAGGAAAATGAATATGAAACATGTAGCTCATGTGTACACCGAGAGGAGAGACAATGAAAAGCCCCACGCCGGCGCCTTCCTTCATCAACGACTCGTCGAAGTACATCATCTAGTACTCCTCGTCAACGGCCACTGCTGGCATCTGGATCTCGGTCCACTCCATGATGAAGTCGGCCAACGCCAGGGATTTGATGGCCATCCAAGGGGCGTATGAAATTCCGTAGCCTATCAGCTTGAGCGCCCACATTGCGCTCCTCCTGGTGGCATCCGGGTTACGAACAACCTTGCCGAGAGGGAAGGATGTGACCACCATCACCGGGTGCGACTAGAAGTAGTGGCGTAGCTTCCTTTTAGCGATTAGGACCATGTACAGGAGCTTCTAGATTTGGGGGTAGCGAGTCCTGGAATCTATCAAGACCTGGCTAACGAAGTACACAAGGCATTGTACATTGAGGGCGTGCCCATTGTTGACGGCCATTAAATCACACTTTGTCTGTCAACTTCTCAGAATTAAATAGAGTTCTGCATCATGTTTCATACATATTTTATTTAAACTAATCAAGTTCCACAAGTTTTGGATGAGTTGTGAATCCAGGAATGAGTGTACCAAAATTGAGACAAATTGCGGACAAACTCAGGCCGACTGGCCTCTCCTAAGCCGGCCGGCCTGGCACTGGACCAAAATACCATGTCACCGATCTAGGAACAAGGAAACACACTTACCCTGATCCTAAGCCATGCTTTCAAAGTCGGTTTGATCCAAAGATTCGAAAGGCGCCACCCACGGATTGAAGGGCCCACCTACATGCAAGAGTCGGTTATTTACCTGTGATGCCAACTGCCACTGACATCAGGAGTGAATCAAAGGTGTCCAGAAGAAGATGGTGACAAGTGGCACAATTCCTAGGCTGACCGGCCTCTCTCTGTAGCCCCACGTGTCATACCTGCGTCCAGTATATGTTACTGTAATATTCAGGTAATTAGAGACATAGACACTAGGTCTTAGTGTGATATATGTATGCTTGCTATGATATATGAGAGTAGTATAAAAGGCTAGGGGTATATTTGTAATTCCTATAAAATATAGGTCCTTGAGTGTAAATTGGGTGAAATGGAAGGTAGCATTAAAACCTAGGAGAAATATAATACTAGGTGTCAAATTTATATTACCATAGGAAAGAAAGTGAAAAAGATAGGTTAAGTCCTAAGAAAAATAGGTTTTTGTGTAAAAATAGGGACCTATGTGTAAATAAAACAAAAACCATAGGGCCTTTTATGTAAAATAGTTGATGTGTAAAAGTAATTTTCATGTTTACTTAAGGGCTAACATGTAAGAATATAAGTCATCATGATATCTCATGAAAACTTGTAAACATATCCAAAATTTGATCAAATCCACTTTAGTAAGGACAAAGGTAATTCAAATTCCACCTTTGTTCAAAACATAACATGTAAAGCTGCAAACTTTGAGTTTTTGTCCTTGAACCTTAAATCAAAATTGTAGAGCTTGAAAAACTCTACAACTTTCTTTTTGGGTACTTCTTCATTAGAGCTTTAGATCAACGGGGAATTTTACTTTACAGGAAAGTCCCTGGATCTTTTTAATTTTCCACATGAGCCCCTCAGACTTCCCCCCTCCTTCTTTTTCCTCTGAGCCCCCTCTGCTCCTCTGCCTCCCCTGCTCTGCCGCCGGTGCAGCTTCCCCGGCCGCCGCTGTGCAGGCCGCCGCCGTCCACCTCCTGCTCCCCTTCCTCCCACGCGTCGTCCCCTCCCTGCCCCTGACCTCTTTCCCCAACCCGCTGTCCCCATTTGCGCGCGCCACGGCTGCCGGGAGCTCTGCTCGGCCGCCACCTCGCCGTCGCCGTGGAGAGCTCACTGCAGCACGCCAAGGCCTTATCTCTCGCGCGCAATAGCACTACCAAAGCTACTACATTCTGTTCTCCTGGTTCTCCTGCCAATTCCCGAACCCCAGCTGCGATTTCCACTGCCGCCTCTTCTTCTCCCACTCCGGCGACTTCGGCTCATCGTGGGCAGCCACAGTCAACCGCCCACTGCTCTTACCGATCCCCTAATCAGCTTCCCCGACCTCTGCTTGAGCTCCCCAGCCCCCAGCAGCCCTCCAATTTTAGCCGGAGCATGGTTGCCGATGATCGCCGTCCGCCGCCGCCCTCGGCTCACTGTGGGCAGCTCACTCCGAGCCCTCCCGCGCCACTACAACCCCTCAGCCAGCACTACATCAACCCCATGAAGCTCTACGACCTCTTCGTTGGTTCTCTAGTGCACTGCATCACCTTCCCGACGCTTGCCGGCGTCTACCTCATCCGCCACCGCCACTGTCTTCGCCGGTCACCTCTAATCCGAAGTGTATGCTCCCAATTGAAGACACCAATACCTTTCCCACGGCTCACTAGTGCTTGCGTACAGGTTCTTCACCGGTGTTGGCCGCCGGAGCATCGCCGTCGACGTTGCCCCCTCCGCCACCACTTCGGACTCCTGTCGAAGTCACCCTTTCTGGTCACCCCAATCCTCGACACGTGGTGCAATCGGACCGCTGTGAGCTCCTGAGACTTTCCCTCCCCTCGGACCTCGCCGCCGGTGACCCCCTCGCCGGAACATGGCCGCCCAATCCCTGCTTCTCTTCTGCCCCTAGCTGAGGACCTCGGGTTAGAAGATACAAAAGTGCAGGGGGTTATTTGCAAGGCTTGTGAAGGACCTCCTGATGTAATTTATGCTGTCCAGTTTGTAATTCCATATCAAATCAAGGAAAAATCACAAAAATGCCAACTAAAATTTGTTAGAATCCTCTCTTTAAGATCTACAACTTTCTTTAAGGGATGAATTTCAGTTTCTGAATGTTTTGTGCTCTAAATTAAATGTTAAGTTTAATTAGTTGTAGCCTTAGGAAATGCATAGTAATTGATAGAAAAATGATAAAAATGTGAAACCAATTGCATTAATCTTGTGTTATTATGTAGTACTTAGGAAAAAATAATTAACCTACTGTTTATATAATGTTTTCTTAATTTGGGGTTTAATTATGAATAATGCATGGTTAATCTTGTATACTTAATATATGTGGTTTTAAATGTTCAAAAAGTATGAAAATATTTTTGAGGTACTGTTTTTGAGTGATGTAATTTGTCACTAAATTCTCACCCTAGGATTAGGTGTAAAACCACCAAAACAAATAAAACATGCTATGATAAAGATTATGCCTTATCTAGATAAAATAAGTCAATAGTTAAGTAATAACCTGGAGTTAGTATCAATAATTAGTTAAGCAAATAAATGAAGTTAGTAGTTATAACTAGTTTAAATTTTAAAGCTAACTCAACCTGCTACCTAATGCCATTAGTTAAAGGTTTAAGATAATCAACCCTGTTACTTAATGTAACTACATAGAATAATGAGTACTCGATAAATGACTACCCAGTAGAAAAACAAAAGATGTGTTCAATGACGAAGTTATGTTTTCTTGAATTGTAACTTTATTGTGAAATAACATAAAAGAATATGCACTCCTTAACTTATAACCTTGCATCTCATGTAGACTCGACTACTCTCGCCGACGGTGACTACGAAGTAATCCCGGATCAGGACGTGGAAGTTTCTGAAGACCCCGGGCACACCGTCGAAGGTCTAACTGAAGCTCCGAACCAAAGTTCAGAAAACTTTGATACTACTACCCCCAACCCTACGCAAGAAGGCAAGCCCCGAACATAACCCCTACTTTATTTACACTGCAACCTATATTATTTATATCTATGTTTGCATTACGTTCTTAGGAATTGTATGAGAAACCCTAGTCACATTTTCTTAGGAACCAATGTATTGTATACTAGCACTTGAGTCCGAATAGCCGCTCTGCTAATAGGACCGGTAGAAGTCGGGTGATTTCCTGTCACTCGCGCGATATAGGAGTTGTAATGTTTACATTCCTGTAATCACTATAAGGATGACGGACTTGAGATGATACCCCGTCTGTATTGATGAATTTGATAAGGTCGTAGTGTGTGGTAGCGGTGGTTAAGCATTTGAAAGTACTAGCCACATACCGCGAAATATGGTAAGCGGTAAGCCTAGTAACCAATCGGCCCGAGGAGTGGACATACCTCCCACCACTCGTAATTTCGTTTTTCCTGTTACTCGATCCGACGTGTGGGAATACGTGTTGCCGAGCAACCAGGAGTATGGCCGTGTAGTCGCTCTACAGGCATACGTCCTGCACATTGGATGTGCGTATGGTCCCGCAGTCACTTGTGGTGGATCTGATCCATGAGTCGGAATGAAAGGCAAACGGTTGCTTCGGAACAGCCGCTGGATGTTCCAAGCGTGTGAGTTAGGTTTACCTTGCAAGGTTGAAATTCGATTTAGGAATCGTCCGTTTCTCATGGAGATTGAGACTGCTTGATCCCTTTACCACATAGAGTAACAAGAGTAACTGTATGGTTATGAAAGATGATGATTGGCTAAGGATTCTACCCTGCTTGATTAGCTATAGGTGCTTATCTAGAATGGATAATCACATAGAACTTGAAAGCTAAAAGTTGAAAATAAGGACCTACTCTTTGTTGCTTTTCAGCTGAAAACCCTACCAAAACTTAAAAAGCCTTCATACATCTAATTACATGGCTATGTATACCATGAACGCGTAAGCCTTGCTGAGTATTAGAATACTCAGTCTTGCCTTGCAACCTTTGTTCATGTAATCACCCTGACGACTCAGCTCTGCCTGTACCTTGGCCCTACCCCCTGCCTGATGGTTGGTCCGTGGAGTGGGACCCAACCCCGACCAACGCAGACCCCTCCGAGTGATATCATGCCAGGGCTAGCATGATATCTGAACTGGCGACATGTACAGTGCCCGTGTTATAAACTCCGCTACTATGACTTGGAAACTTAAAACTATTTTGTAATAATTTCCATCAGTTGGTAACTGATGTTACTTTAAAAACACTCATGTAATATATCTGCCTGTGCTGTAAAATGTGATGGCATTTGTATCTCTGGACTTGCCTTCGTACAAGGTACCTTGTTTGATCCTGCATTCGGTGGTTTATCGGGACGTTACCCGACAGGCCAAGGGATTACACTGCTTGAAGTACGTTGGAGCCCTTGAGAGAAGACTTGCGTACTTGAGCCGGTGTAGTTCAGGTTGGTTCTGCCACAGCTGGTATCAGAGCTAACAAGTGTACACTGGAGGTATGAAATGCCTTGAAAATACCTTTAGTATTAAATTTGGCCAACAAAGTATTTTGCAAAAGTACGTTGGGTTCGTTAAGGATTGTGCCTAGTACGTAAAGCCCTAGGGTGATATTTAATAAGAGAAATAGAGGTGGCTATAGTGTATATATATATAACTCTAACCACCAGCATTACTTTTCTGTCAAGACTTAAATTTATGCACAACCCAACTTTACTTTCTGTATCGACACCTTCGATGGTGAGGTAAGGAGGTAAGGATCCTCAGCTAACTGGGGAGTTAGCCTTCCTGTCGGTGATGCGAACCGAACGCTGTTTCTCAAGCCGTGGCCTACTTGAGATGCTGCCAATATATCAACTTCGGTTGATTATATTGGGAGTAAATGGTTCGGCGCAGGGTATGGCGATCGCTGTTCATACCCCCGCATGTTGCAGTACCCCCGTGAATACGTTGTTTCGATAACGTATGTTAACGTTGTCTGTACGGCAGTAATTGTATGGATGCTATTTCTATAGTGAACAGTAATGATTGGGGATGCTTTCATGACATGCTGGCATGAAAGGTCCATTGGATATATATCGTGGTTTTCTGCAGGTACACTAACCACGATTACGAAATTAGGACGTATAGGACTTAACGGCTAGTTATTAGTGAGAGACGTATGGGTTATGCCACCGAAACTAATTGCATAAGTCCAAAGATATTCGGCAGTTGTTTTAGTTGTGAGGGTGAATAGAACGTGCATGCATAATTCATCATCAAATAAACGAATGCAATGTATGTTTATTTCTGCTAAGGACGAATAGTGTGTTGCTTGTCTCTAGAATGGGTTAATAAGATTTTTGTGGTAGTTCTAAGTGGGGAATTTTAAGAATCCTTCTGATCTTCAGTCCTTACTGTTATCAGAATTGATTACCTTATTCCATTTATCTTGTGATTTCTCAGCAAGGTAAAAAGTCTCACCATTTGCATTCTTGTTGCAGATGGCAGCCCCTTCCAACGTCTTTTGGGATCCGGCAGGACATCTCCACACAAATGCCCTGCACTGGGAGGGATTTCCTCGACTTCTCTGGGAATCACTAAGAATGTTTCTCTATACCGAGCCTCCACAGTATGATGCAGTAGAGTATTCGGAAGAAGGCGTTCATCGAGCTCGAGTCAGAATGACTATTCCTCAACATCCTTTTCGTTCTCAATGGCAGCCCATTGAAGTTGATGTGATGGGCTATCGAATAGTTGACACTATCGAAGGAGCAGCACTGGAAGCCATTTACCTTTTCTGTAATCAACATCCGAGAGAAGTTGCAGGACAGCCGATCGGTATATTTTCTACCACAGATCCCAATGATCCAGAATGGAACCTCAGGGTAGTCCCTGAAGGTCACGGGTTAGAAGGTTCAACAGAGGAAGCACTTCGGGGTACTATGCAATTTATGAAGGTACAGCATCACTATCAACTGCTACTACATCGCGAGATGGGTCAGTTGATCAATACTGCGCGAGGTAACTATAGGGAGGCTGATAGACAAGTCACTCAAGTTGACCAACTTCGAGCCTTGGTGACTCAGAAAGATGAGATCATCGCAGCACGGGATGAGACCATCCTTCATCGAGAAGATCAGATCAACGAGAGTGATCATATAATCACTCAGCGCAACACCATCATTGAGTTCCTTCAGGAACAAATCCATGATCTGATCCTTGAGGCTGATGATGCCCAGGCTCACCTTGAAGAACTGCAGCAGCAACCAATACCTCCCGCAGCACCCGCAGTACCCGAGGCTGAAGAAGAAGATCCAGAGGAAATTGAAGGGGTCTCAGAGCTTGACTCCGAGCATGGGGACCCTGTTCTTAGCCCCCACCATTCTTCTTCTGGCAGTCAGTCTTCCATAGGCAATTTCGATGATTTCTAGTTGTCAAATCCTCAACTTTTTAGATGTAACTTGTGAGAAGTGTAATACTTTAGATAGTATGTAGCTTACTTAGACTTTGCGCCATTTGTTGTAACATAGATGGCTTGTGTGTGGATCCTTCGGATGTATGATGTGGAGAACAATCAAAATCTGCGTTGTAATATAAGCCTCGTGTTTTATCCTCCTGTTCCCTATCTTTATGTTCTGAAATGAGATGATTGAATGGAATATGTACATTGTTTATTTGAGTATTGTATCTTCTGAAATTGGGAGTAAGGCCATGTGGTTAATAACGGACGTCTCCTTTATTTCAGATGGTTGGAGCCACGCGTGGAACCCCGGAAGGCTTCCGGGCAGAACAAGCCAGTGGTTCTCAACAACCGCCACCGCCACCTCCGAATCTAGCCGAGGTTATGGCTCGGCAGACTGAACTTCTTAATCTTCTAGTACAAGCACAGCAGAATCAACAGCGTCAGCAAGCACGAGGGGGTCGCGATGAACCTCAAGTGGCAACTTACCAGGATTTCTTCAGTACCCAGCCCCCGCTGTTCAGCAAAGTGGACGAGCCTCTCGACGCCGATGCTTGGCTTCGCACCATAGAATCTAAGTTTGCTCTCCTTACGATTCCATGTGCGGACTCTTGCAAGGCTCACTTTGCTGCCCAGCAATTACGTGGAGCTGCTCGTATCTGGTGGGATAACTACTGTGCCATGCAAGTTGAAGGCCATGTTATCTCCTGGGAAGAATTCTGGAATGCTTTCCGAGCACATCATATACCTGAGGGACTAATGGAGCGCAAACTGAATGAGTTCTTGGCGCTTACTCAAGGTACCCGCTCCGTACTGCAATATGCATAGGCTTTTAATCACCTGTGTCAGTACGCGGGTTATCACGCAGATAATGATGCCAAGAAACAGGATCGATTCCGTCGGGGCTTGAGCACTAAGCTCAAAGAACGTCTGAACCTTATAAAGGCGAATACCTTCAGCGAGCTGGTTAACATGGCCCTGACTCAGGAGGATTGTATCACGGCACACCGTGCTGAAAAGAAGCGTAGGATTTCCACTGGACCCGTGGGCGTTCAACCCTCACGGTATCGATTTGTTCAGAATGCACCGCCCCGAGCACCACAGCGGAATGCTCCGTTTGGCAGATTGGTTTTCAGGCTGCCTCAACAACAAGGAGGGTATAGACCTCCCGTACCTCCACAACAACCGCAACAATTTGGCCCACGGCCAAATGCTCAACAAGTCCAACAGAGAAGCAGCAATTATCACTGTTTCAATTGCAGAAGTGCAGCTCATTTCATCCGAGATTGTCCGCGGCCCAAGAAACCTAACCAAGGGCAGAGTCCCAATCAGGGTAACCAAAACAAGGGTAAAAGGCCGATGATGCAAGTCCGGCAAGGGCGAATTAACTTCACCACCCTTGTAGAACTTCCAGATGGAGCTCCTGTCATGTCGGGTACATTCTCTATTCCCCACAAACCAGTTGTTACATTATTCGATTCAGGAGCAACACATAGTTTTATTAGTAACAACTGTGGTACCCGAATAGGACTTGATCTTTGTCCTACCCAGGGATCATATATGATTTCCACCCCTGGAGGAAAGATTACCTCTAATCAAATGGTTAAAAGTGTGCCAATTCAGTTAGGTAGCCAGGTAATTAAAACTGATTTGGTGTTGCTAAACTTAGAGGGTATTGATGTTATACTCAGGACAAATTGGATGACTGAACATAGATTACTGCTAGACATCTCTTCCCGAGTTATTGAGATTAACTCACCACATCAAGGGGTCATTATCCTCTATCTGCCTCAGCAGAAATACCTGCACTCTTGCACGTATGCCATCCCAGACATCAAAGTAAAAGATATACCTGTGGTCTGCGAGTATTCCGATGTCTTTCCAGATGACTTGCCTGGAATGCCACCGGATAGAGACATCGAGTTTATCATTGAACTTCAACCTAGCACTGCTCCTATTTCAAAGAGGCTATATCGTATGCCTCCAAATGAATTGGCCGAGCTAAAGATCCAACTTCAAGATCTTCTTGATAAAGGTTTCGTACGCCCAAGCGCTTCACCTTGGGGTTGTCCTGCTCTCTTTGTCAAGAAGAAGGACAATAGCCTAAGGTTATGTGTTGATTATCGTCCACTCAATGCGGTTACTATCAAGAATAAGTACCCTCTTCCCCGCATTGACATTCTGTTCGATTAACTAGCTGGAGCTAAGGTCTTTTCTAAGATTGACTTACGCTCTGGCTATCATCAGATTAAAATCAAGCCTTGTGACATTCCAAAAACGGCTTTCTCGACCAGATATGGATTATATGAATATCTGGTTATGTCATTTGGGCTTACCAATGCACCGGCATATTTCATGTATCTCATGAATTCAGTCTTTATGCCGGAACTCGATAAATTCGTCGTGGTCTTCATCGATGATATTCTGATATATTCCAAGACTAATGCAGACCATGCTAATCATATACGTGTCGTTCTTCAACGACTACGTGATCATCGCCTTTACACCAAATTCTCGAAGTGTGAATTTTGGCCGAATAGTGTGAAATTTTTGGGACACACTATCTCTAGTGAGGGCATATCGGTTGATCCAACCAAAGTCCAGGAAGTTATGGATTGGAAGCCTCCAACTTCAGTCCATCAAATTTGAAGTTTCCTTGGATTGGCGGGATACTATCGCCGATTCATTCCAGACTTTTCCAAGATAGCCAAACCTATAACTGAGCTACTTAAGAAAGAAGTTAAATTTCGATGGGACGATAAGTGTGACGAAGCATTCCACACCTTGAGAAAACTTCTAACAACTGCTCCAGTACTAGCTCAGCCAGATAACACCCAACCTTTTGATGTCTACTGTGATGCTTCTGGAACTGGCCTTGGTTGTGTTCTTATGCAAAACAACCGGGTCATTGCTTATGCATCCCGAGCACTCTGAAATCACGAACAAAGCTACCCAACCCACGATCTTGAATTGGTAGCAGTTATTCATGCTCTCAAGATCTGGAGACATCATCTTATGGGTGCCAAGTGTAATATTTACACTAACCATAAGAGCCTCAAATATATCTTCACCCAAGCTGACCTGAATATGAGGCAAAGGCGTTGGTTAGAATTGATCAAAGACTATGATCTTGAGGTACACTAGCATCCTGGCAAAGCCAATGTGGTTGCGGATGCACTTAGCCGCAAGGCACATTGTCATTGCTTATCCATAACAGCTTTCAGTGACACTCTCTGCAATCAGATGAGAAAACTCAATCTAGAGATCATTCCTCAAGGTAATCTAAATCTATTATCTATTGAGTCTACTCTTCAAGATAGAATCATCATGTCGCAATTACATGATGAAGGTATCAAAATTATCAAATCAAAACTATCTCAGGGAGAAGCCAAATATAGGTATTTCCACACAGATCATCAAGGAGTTCTATGGTTCAACAATCGTATTGTTGTACCTAAAGATCATCAACTTCGTAAACAAATCCTTGATGAAGCACACCTATCTAAATTCTCTATTCATCCTGGTAGTACCAAAATGTATCAAGATCTTCGACAGAATTTTTGGTGGACCAGGATGAAAAGAGAAATTGCTAAATATGTATTCGAGTGTGATACGTGCCAAAGAGTCAAAGCCAGTCATCTAAAAGCATCTGGTACACTCCAACCCTTACCCATTCCATTGTGGAAATGGGAGGATATTAGTATGGATTTCATTGTTGGTCTTCCTAACACGTCCCGAAAACATGACTCCATATGGGTAATCATTGATAGACTTACTAAAACTGCTCATTTTCTTCCCGTGCATTCCACTTACTCTATTAAAAAGTAGGCCAAAGTCTATCTTGATCAAATTGTTCGGTTGCATGGTGTCCCCAAAACCATCATCTCTGATCGAGGGGCCCAATTCATTGCACGCTTATGGGAACAATTGCAGTCTGCTCTTGGAACCAAATTGATTCGAAGCTCTGCATATCATCCTCAGATGGATGGACAAACTGAGCGAGTCAACCAAATTCTTGAAGACATGCTCTGAGCTTGTATTCTTCACTATGGTACAAGCTGGGACAAATGTCTTGCCTTGGCCGAATTCTCTTACAACAACACCTACCAATCCAGTCTTCAGATGGCACCTTTTGAAGCATTGTACGGTCGAAAATGTCGAACTCCTTTGAGTTGGTCAGAGACTGGCGAACGCAAAATCTTTGGACCAGACCTAGTTATCGAAGCCGAAGATAAGGTCAAGGTTATTCAAGCCAACCTTAAGACAGCCCAGTCTAGGCAAAAGAGTTATGCAGATCGAAGAAGGAAACCTCTACAATTCCAAGTAGGAGATTTTGTCTATCTCCGAGTGTCTCCTACCAAAGGTGTTCATCGTTTCGGCATAAAAGGGAAGTTAGCACCCCGATATGTCGGACCCTTCGAAATCCTTAAAGTTTATGGCCCAGTGGCTTACAAAATTTGCCTTCCATCTCATATGGCTGCCATTCACGATGTTTTCCATATTTCTCAACTTAAGAAGTGCATCAAGGTACCCACGGAGATTGTTGAAACCCGTGTCATTGAGATAGAACCTAATCAATCTTACACCGAACGACCCATCCAAATCTTAGATACCAAGGAAAGGGTCACCAGAAGGAAGAAGATCAAAATGTACAAGATCTTATGGAACCATCACACCGAAGAAGAAGCAACTTGGGAAGCAGAATCTTAACTTCAACGAAACTTCCCAAACTTCCTTCAAGCCAATCCCCAAGTCTAATCATCGAACTCCAATCTACATTGGAATCTCGGGACGAGATTCTTTTAAGGAGGGAAGGCTGTAACATTTAGGTAATTAGATACATAGACACTAGGTTTTAGTGTGATATATGTATGCTTGCTATGATATATGAGAGTAGTATAAAAGGCTAGGGGTATATTTGTAATTCCTATAAAATATAGGTCCTCGAGTGTAAATTGGGTGAAATGGAAGGTAGCATTAAAACCAAGGAGAAATATAATACTAGGTGTCAAATTTATATTACCATAGGAAAGAAAGTAAAAAAGATAGGTTAAGTCCTAAGAAAAATAGGTTTTTGTGTAAAAATAGGGACCTATGTGTAAATAAAACAAAAACCATAGGGCCTTTTATGTAAAATAGTTGATGTGTAAAAGTAATTTTCATGTTTACTTAAGGGATAACATGTAAGAATACAAGTCATCATGATATCTCATGAAAACTTGTAAACATATCCAAAATTTGATCAAATCCACTTTGGTAAGGACAAAGGTAATTCAAATTCCACCTTTGTTAAAAACATAACATGTAAAGCTGCAAACTTTGAGTTTTTGTCCTTGAACCTTAAATCAAAATTGTAGAGCTTGAAAAACTCTACAACTTTCTTTTTGGGTACTTCTTCATTAGAGCTTTAGATCAACGGGGAATTTTACTTTACAGGGAAGTCCTTGGATCTTTTTAATTTTCCACATGAGCCCCTCGGACTTCCCCCCTCCTTCTTCTTCCTCTGAGCCCCCTCTGCTCCTCTGCCTCCCCTGCTCTGCCGCTGGTGCAGCTTCCTGGCCGCCGCTGTGCAGGCCGCCGCCGTCCACCTCCTGCTCCCCTTCCTCCCACGCGTCGTCCCCTCCCTACCCCTAACCTTTTTCCCTCCCCGCTGTCCCCATTTGCGCGCGCCACGGCTGCCGGGAGCTCTGCTCGGCCGCCACCTCGCCGTCCCCGTGGAGAGCTCACTGCAGCACACCAAGGCCTTATCTCTCGCGCGCAATAGCACTACCAAAGCTCCTACATTCTGTTCTCCTGGTTCCCCTGCCAATTCCCGAACCCCAGCTGCGATTTCCACTGCCGCCTCTTCTTCTCCCACTTCGGCGACTTCGGCTCATCGTGGGCAGCCACGGTCAACCGTCCACTGCTCTTACCGATCCCCTAATCAGCTTCCCCGACCTCTGCTTGAGCTCCCCAGCCCCCAGCAGCCCTCCAATTTTAGCCGGAGCACGGTTGCCGATGATCGCCGTCCGCCGCCGCCCTCGGCTCACTGTGGGCAGCTCACTCCGAGCCCTCCCGCGCCACTACAACCCCTCAGCCAGCACTACATCAACCCCGTGAAGCTCTACGACCTCTTCGTTGGTTCTCTAGTGCACTGCATCACCTTCCCGACGCTCGCCGGCGTCTACCTCCTCCGCCACAGCCACTGTCTTCGCCGGTCACCTCTAATCCGAAGTGTATGCTCCCAATTGACGACACCAGTACCTTTCCCACGGCTCACTGGTGCTTGCGTACAGGTTCTTCGCCGGTGTTGGCCGCCGGAGCATCGCCGTCGACGTTGCCCCCTCCGCCACCACTTCAGACTCCCGTCGAAGTCACCCTTTCTGGTCACCCCAATCCTCGACACGTGGTGCAATCGGACCGCTGTGAGCTCCTGAGACTTTCCCTCCCCTCGGACCTCGCCGCCGGTGACCCCCCTCGCCGGAACATGGCCGCCTAATCCCTGCTTCTCTTCTGCCCCTAGCTGAGGACCTCGGGTTAGAAGATACAAAAGTGCAGGGGGTTATTTGCAAGGCTTGTGACTCATAGAAATAGTGCTCTAAGGACCTCCTGATGTAATTTATGCTGTCCAGTTTGTAATTCCATATCAAATCAAGGAAAAATCACAAAAATACCAACTAAAATTTGTTAGAATCCTCTCTTTAAGATCTACAACTTTCTTTAAGGGATGAATTTCAGTTTCTGAATGTTTTGTGCTCTAAATTAAATGTTATGTTTAATTAGTTGCAGGCTTAGGAAATGCACAGTAATTGATAGAAAAATGATAAAAATGTGAAACCAATTGCATTAATCTTGTGTTATTATGTAGTACTTAGGAAAAAAATAATTAACCTACTGTTTATATAATGTTTTCTTAATTTGGGGTTTAATTATGAATAATGCATGGTTAATCTTGTATACTTAATATATGTGATTTTAAATGTTCAAAAAGCATGAAAATATTTTTGAGTTACTATTTTTGAGTGATGTAATTTGTCACTAAATTCTTACCCTAGGATTAGGTGTAAAACCACCAAAACAAATAAAACATGCTATGATAAAAGGTTATGCCTTATCTAGATAAAATAAGTCAATAGTTAAGTAATAACCTGGAGTTAGTATGAATAATTAGTTAAGCAAATAAATGAAGTTAGTAGTTATAATTAGTTTAAATGTTAAAGCTAACTCAACCTGCTACCTAATGCCATTAGTTCAAGGTTGAAGATAATCAACCCTGTTACTTAATGTAACTACATAGAATAATGAGTACTCTCTGCCCAGTAGGAAAACAAAAGATGTGTTCAATGACGAAGTTATGTTTTCTTGAATTGCAACTTTATTATGAAATAACATAAAAGAATATGCACTCCTTAACTTATAACCTTGCATCTCATGTAGACTCGACTACTCTCACCGACGGTGACTATGAAGTAATCCCGGATCAGGAAGTGGAAGTTTCTGAAGACCCCGGGCACACCGTCGAAGGTCTAACTGAAGCTCCGAACCAAAGTTCAGAAAACTTTGATACTACTACCCCCAACCCTACGCAAGAAGGCAAGCCCCGGACATGACCCCTACTTTATTTACATTGCAACCTATATTATTTATATCTATCTTTGCATTACGTTCTTTGGAATTGTATGAGAAACCCTAGTCACATTTTCTTAGGAACCAATGTATTGGATACTAGCACTTGAGTCCGAATAGCCACTCTGCTAATAGGACCGGTAGAAGTCGGGTGATTTCCTGTCACTCGCGCGATATAGGAGTTGTAATGTTTACATTCCTGTAATCACTGTAAGGATGACGGACGGGATTTATGTGAGGTATCATAGTTGAGATGATACCCCGTCTGTATTGGTGAATTTGATAAGGTCGCAGTGTGTGGTAGCGGTGGTTAAGCGTTTGAAAGTACTAGCCACATACCGCGAAATATGGTAAGCGGTAAGCATAGTAACCAATCGGCCCGAGGAGTGGACATACCTCCCACCACTCGTAATTTGGTTTTTCCTGTTACTCGATCCGACGTGTGGGAATACGTGTTGCCGGGCAACCAGGAGTATGGCTGTGTAGTCGCTCTACAGGCATACGTCCTGCACATTGGATGTGCGTATGGTCCCGCAATCGCTTGTGGTGGATCTGATCCACGAGTCGGAATGAAAGGCAAACGGTTGCTTCGGAACAGTCGCTGGATGTTCCAAGCGTGTGAGTTAGGTTTACCTTGCAAGGTTGAAATTCGATTTAGGAATCGTCCGTTTGTCGCGGAGATTGAGACCGCTTGATCCCTTTACCACATAGAGTAACAAGAGTAACTGTATGGTTATGAAAGATGATGATTGGCTAAGGATTCTACCCTGCTTGATTAGCTATAGGTGCTTATCTAGAATGGATAATCACATACAACTTGAAAGCTAAAAGTTGAAAATAAGGACCTACTCTTTGTTACTTTTCAGCTGAAAACACTACCCAAACTTAAAAAGCCTTCATACGTCTAATTACATGGCTATGTATACCATGAACGGGTAAGCCTTGCTGAGTATTAGAATACTCAGTCTTGCCTTGCAACCTTTGTTCAGGTAATCACCCTAATGACTCAGCTCTGCCTGTACCTTGGCCCTACCCCCTGCCTAATGGTTGGTCCGTGGAGTGGGACCCGACCCCGACCAACGCAGACCCCTCCGAGTGATATCATGCCAGGGCTAGTGTGACAGATCATGTATTTGTAAACTAGACATATATTTTGTTAGTGTGAAATATGTGTTTGTTTGTATAAAGTTTATGTGTGTTTATGTGAAGTTTTTGAAAATTTAAAGTGCAAATAAAAGGGTATTTTTGTAATTACAGAAAAACATAGGGTTGTTTTTTGTATTTGGATTAGGGTAATTTCAAAATAAGTGAAAGTGGTTTTGTAAACATGTTTTCCTTGTTTTAACCCTTGTAAAAAAAAATATATTTATTTATCCAAAAGTTTCATTGGAAATGTGTATGTTGAAGTGTGTAAAAATTTTGGGTAAAGTGGTAAAAACAAGGGTATTTATGTAATTTTATAAAAGTATAAGTCCTTTTACGCAAATATTTGAGTTACAAAAGTAATTTTCAAAAGTTACTAGGGGCCAAATTATAAGAATGCAAGTAATCATGACAGCCCTGAAAACTTGCACCTAGGCCCAAGTTGTGTGTGAAATATGTAATAAGGACAAATTTTTGTAAAGTTTAAAGTTTATTCCAAGTTTCAAAATAAAGTTGTATACTTTGAGTTTTTGAATTCAAACCCTAAAGAAAAGTTGTAGAGCTTGAAAAGTTTTACAACTTTTATTTTGAACATTTTTCCTTCTGAGCTCTAATTTAAAAGTTATCGCTGGTTTACAGACAGGTCCCTGGAGTTTTGGAAAATCGCATTTTGGTCCAGTCGTCCCCAACCCTCCTTCTTCCTCCTCTGGCTGTTTACTGCTGCTCCTCTGTTTTACTGTGCCGGCGCCGCAATTCTTGAAATTCAGGCCGCGGCAGTGCGTCCCCCCCTGCCCTCTCACTCGTGCGCCGCCCCTAGCCCTGCCCGCCGCTTTAGCCTGCCTCCGTGGCCCCCTTCCTGCTCGGCCACGCGTGCACGCCGACTGCCTGAGCGCCGCCGGCCCTGCCTCTTCACGCCACCGTGGTCTCCCGGCCCTGTGCCCTCTCTTATCTTCTCCTCCCTATAAGTAACTGCCCTGAGGTCTCCTGATGCTAATCCCCCACTCCATTGCGCCTCTCCCTCGCCGGAGCGCTGCTCCCAGCACCACCACACCGCCGCCCCTACTGCTCACGCCGGCGACCCCCTTCCCGGCCTCCCCGAGCCCGGCTAAGCCCTCAAACGAGTATGTCTCGGTGTCCTCTCACTCCCCACCCCCTTCCCCTTGCCATCCAAGCTCTCCCTTCGCCGGATTTGGCCCTAGACCGAGCTTGCCCCGGCCGGCAATGGCAGAGGGACCAATCTGCGAAAAGTCAGTTCTTTCCGAGGGCCTGTATGAGAGTTTTTAATCCTTTCTCCCTTTCAATGTACTGAACTTTGGAAATTCCTAGAAAATCGTAGAAAATTCAAAAAAATATGAAACCAGTTGCATGTGAATCTTCATTTCAAATTCTATCACTTTTGTTTTATGACCATGCTGTGAAAATGGATGGTTTGTACTGTATTTAGAATAGAAGTGAATGAGTGCTCGTTATTTCATGTGAGTGATATTTTTGGCTTGTAAATTCAGTAGAAAATTGTAGGAAAATCCAAAAATTGCAAAACCAGTTTTGTTTGAAACTAGATTTTGAACTCTACAACTTCTATTAAGTAACTTTGGTATGAAACAAAATATTTTTGAATCTATATTGAATCTAAGACATGGAAATGTAATATCCAATCCGTAATTCCAACTTTTACCCTATAGGTTAACTTTGTGATCATGATTTTTGATATACAAATTTCTATAGATGACATATAAAGTGATATAAAATCTTCAAATCTAAATTCATGATATAATTTCTTTTAAGATAACCATTTCAAACCATTCTGAGCAAAAATTTGTTAAGCATACCTTTTAAACTTTAATCAATTAGATCTCTTAATCATGAATTATGAAGTAATCTATTTTTAAATATTCAAAATCTTATAACATTCTTTACTCAAAAAGTTTAAAATTCAAATTTAAATCTGAGTTTAACTCCAATTGATGTTTTAATATTTATCTTGGATTAGTTTAATTTATTTATAATACAATTAACTAAATCTTTTCAGTGAAGTTTATCCAAATAGATCTTTTAATCAAAATCTTTTAAATACACAATAAGCTGTGTTTAAGTTTTCGAAACTTTATAACTCTAATTACTTAGGGTTCACATTCAAATTTGAATTTAATTTAAACTTGAATACTTAATTTCTATTTTCAATTAAATTAATGCTTTAGTCATGGGATAATACTTATGATTCAAGGCTTAGATTCCTTTTTATGCCATGAGTGCTTGAATGTTAACCTTTTGGATTGTAGCTAATCTTTGAAGTATAACTTGTGTCCTTCTTGTTTAACCTTGTGTAAAAATTTTCAAGTCTTTTCCTGCTTTTTAGCTATGGAATTTAAGTGCCTTGTGTTGTAGTTGATGAATTGTTTGTTTGTAGATTTTAATCTTGCTAGGACCTTTTCTGTAAAATCAGCAAACCCCGGCCTTTATTGATCACATACCTTTAGGATACACTTATCGATTACATACCTATCGGCTAGGTACTCTGTCAAATTAAAATGTGAATCGGCTATGTGTGAACCTTTGTTAAACAGCCGATTTATCTGAGTTTTCACACTAGATCTTAAGATTCTTGCTTTCGGCTAATCCAAGCTGATTTTAGTTGTTTTCCATATAGGTCAATTGTGTCCAATAACTTCTTAGTTTTCCAATCTTTACCGGCACACTTCTATCTGCCGATTTGTCGGCTAAGAAGTCAGTCACGTACAACCCATCAACTATACACCTATCGGCCACATTCTCGTTAGACTAGTTTCGCACTTGTGGTCTCACCAACCTAATTTAATATTAGTGTTCTGTTACACCTAATTCTTGAAATAAGTCTAACTTAGCTAACCCTATCGGCTGTACGGCACGCAAATGGTGTGTTGATGTAATCCAGCCGATGCAACCACACCTAGTTACCTAGGATAACCTTTAAGCACATCTCAGTTAAGACACAACTGCTTTAAGAAGCATCCCTCTGCTAAAGTGATCGATGTTTTCATCGATCAATTAGAAAACCAGTGCACCTGTCAATTGGCTATCCAGACCAAAGTACACAACCTTGAATCAGTAAGATCGCACAGTAGACACACCTCTGTTAGACATGACCAAAGCACAACCATCGGCTAAACCTAATGCATCCTCATCTGTTAAAGCCAAGACCTTTACACTAACCAATTAGATAACCGAACATGCTACTCAATGAAGCTAAAATAAATGTTTAAGGTAACCCACCTTGTTGCTTAACGTAACTAGTTACTTTGGTTGATACCCGATAAATGACTGCCCAGTACAGGGTAGTTAGGTTGTTTGTCGAAATGCAAATGTTCTTTTATTTGAATTGCAACGTTATCGTGAATTGAAATGAAAATGTATGCATCCATTGAACTCCATCTTGCATATCATGTAGACTCGATCTCTTCCGCCGACGGAAATTATCAGCTAATCCCGGAACCAAAAGGAGGTTATTCTGAAGATCCTAAGGATTTCGTCAAGGAATTCTCGGAAGGCCCGAACCAAAGTTCGGACGTTATTAACTCGACTAACCCCAGCCCCGCCAGTAAAGGCAAGCCCCGGACATAACCTACTATTTTATTACACTGCAATCTATATCTATTTACGTATTCTATGCACTAAGTTCTTAGGAATTGCTTGAAACCCTAGTTGCATTTTCCTAGGAACCCATGTGATGAATACTAGTACTTGAGTCCGACTAGCTGCTATGCTAATAGGGCCGGTAGAAGTCGGGTGATTTCCTGTCACTCGCGCGATGTAGGAATTGTAATGTTACATTCCTGTTACCACTATAAGGATGCCGGACGGGAGTTTTGTGCGGTATCATGGTTGAGATGATACCCCGTCTGTGTTGATGAATCTGATAAGGTCGCAGTGTGTGGAAGTGCGGGTTAAGTGTTTGAAAGTACTAGCCACATGCCGTGAGTTATGGGTAAGCGGTAAGCCTAGTAGCCAATCGGCCCGAGGAGTGGACATACCTCCCACCACTCGATTTGCTTCTTTTGGTTACTTGGTTCGACTGGGGAAATACGTGTTGCAAGGGCAACCAGGAATACGGGTTTTGTAGTCGCGCTACAGACGTATGTCCTGCACGAGTGAGGTGCGTATGTTCCTGCAGTCGCTTGTGGTGGACCTGTCCACGAGTCGGAATGAAAGGCAAACGGTTGCTTCGGAATGACCCTGTGGTGTTCCAAGCGTGTGAGTTAGGTTTACCTTGCAAGGTTGAATTTCGATTCAGGAATCGTCCGCCTCTCACGATGAAATGAGACTGCTTATCCCCTTTTCCACATAGAGTAACAAGAGCAATATAATGGTTATCAAGATGATGCTTGACCAAAGATTATACCATGCTTGCTTAGATATAGGTGCTTACTTAGAATGGATAATTAACTAGAATCTGAAATCTAAAACTTGAAATTAAGGATCTACTCTTTGTTGCTTTTCAGCTGAAACTAAACCCAGAACCATTATAAGCTTTCATAAGTCTAGTTATGGGCTAAGTATACCCAATCCCGGGTAAGCCTTGCTGAGTATTAGTATACTCAGCCTTGCTAGTTATATGTTTTCCAGGTAATGCCTTTGAAGATTCTACTCTCCCCTGTCATGGCCCCGTGCTCTTCCAGAAGGTTGGACCGCGGAGTGAGATCCGTTCCCGGCCAACATTGGTGATCTCGAGTGATGTCATGTCTGGGCTTAGCATGACATCCATCTTGACGACGTATTGTAAATCATTGCGTATGTTTTCCGCTGCCAAAAGTCATAGCTTTAACAGTTTGTAGTGTTCTCTCTAGACTTGAAATTTCGTACTACTTTTATAACCTCTTGTAATGTAATTCCCTTTGATGTAAAATATGATGGTGACTGTATCTCTGGACTCACCTTCGTGTGAGGTAACCTTATTTGATCCTGTGTATCGGTGGTTTATCGGGACGTTACCCGACAGGCCAAGGGATTATACCGTTTGAAGGACGTTGGAGCCCTCGGAAGTGGACTCACGTACTTGAGCCGGTATAATTCAGGTTGGTTCTGCCACAGCTAGCATGATATCTGAACTAGCGATATGTGCAGTGCCCGTGTTATAAACTCCGCTGCTATGGCTTGGAAACTTAAAACTATTTTGTAATAATTTCCATCAGTTGGTAACTGATGTTACTTTAAAAACACTCATGTAATATATCTGCCTGTGCTGTAAAATGTGATGGCATTTGTATCTCTGGACTTGCCTTTCGTGCAAGGTACCTTGTTTGATCCTGCATTCGGTGGTTTATCGGGACGTTACCCAACAGCCCAAGTGATTACACTGTTTGAAGTACGTTGGAGCCCTTGAGAGAAGATTTGCGTACTTGACCTAGTGTAATTCAGGTTGGTTCTGCCACAGTTACGCTGCAAGAACCGACATGGAAGTAGTATAAATAGACCAACACATCCCACTTGTAATACACACCAAGGAGTTCTCTATTCACTTCACTTTCTAGAGTTAGGTTTAGTAGTCTCGGATTTAGAGTTGAGTCAAGCTTATGTCAGGATTCCGGAGTCGTCATCAGAAATTGGGTATAAGTCTTGTATCTTTCCCTTTGACATTTATCAATATAAGTTATCTTCTTTATCTTGTCGTGTCTGCTTTACTTTCCGCACTTATTTATCTCTCCAAGTTTTCCAACTTGTGTGCAGAAGTGTTGTCCTCTAGCTTAGGTTTTGTTCTCTTCCTTTCTTATCGGGATCTTACCTTACGGGTTTTCCCGTCCAGACTAGGGAGCTCAAGTCAGGTCCCTAGGTTGAGGGGGATTTCTCTTGAAGGCCTCAAGAGAAATCCTAACACCGAGTACAGATGTGGTGTCTGGGTTAGTGTTACCTAGGAAGTGTATTCCACCCCACGGAGCAGTGTGATAGGCAGCAAATGGTGACAGCCCTGTCCGTCCCTTGTAGTCCACCACGTTCGGATGCTTTCATAGCAGTAGTAGCAGGTTGCCGTTGGACTCCCCTCTCACCCCTTTCTGCAGTCCTTCCTCTTCCAGCCGCCGAAGTAAGCTCTTGGTTCCCGATAGCTATTTAGAAGCAAGGTTTAGTCTAGAGAGGCTAGCTCGTTAGTTTATAAGTATTTTAGGAGTTTTTCTCTCTCGTTGTCCTCCTAGCTGCTTACTGCTCTAAGGTTTAGAGTCTCCTGTGTCAAACGGTCATTTTTCATCATTACCATACCTTATCATATCTAGCCTACCCTCACTAAGTTAACTGGTGAATATCTCCAGTAAGATTTATCATTCAATTCATCGATACTCTTTACCCATAGTGCTTCCCCGTGGAAATTTACGATACCCTGGAATACTCCAAGGTGAGGTGCTACAGCTGTGGACTCTATGCGCTTGCGGAATACATATTCTATTAGGCATGAGAAACGCCAACAAACATTTCAGGCACCAATGCTGGGGAAGTAATTGGTGCTAAAGATATCGTTGAATAGTTTGCTAAATTTTACTATTTTATCACCACTAAGTTTAGTGGACTTACAATTATTCTCTTGTCTTTTTGATATATGCAGAGCAATGTATGACCGGTTTTGATCTTCCATATCGCTTCGACCTGAATCTAGAAAGAATTAGGCGGGTTGTCCGACAGAGAACTATCCCACCTCAGAAAAGGCTCACTTTTGGCGAAGGTTCGGCAACACCAGTTTCATTGACCATGGCTCAAAAGATACTCCGTCAATTCTCAGCCCCGTCCAGCTACCATATCCCTACTTATATATGGTATTGTGCATTAAGTTTGTAGGAGTTGATTGAAACCCTAGATGCATGATCTTAGGTACCTATGATATAAACAGTAGTCTGTGTTAGCCGCTAGATTGCCATGCTAATAGGACTCCAGTAAAAGTCGAGTGATTTTCTGTCACTCGTGAGATATAGGAGTTGATTGTTTTACTTATGTTGGAAACATAAGGTCGAAGGATGGGGCTATGTTACGATATTCCTGTTGATGATTGCGGCTCTGTCTGTTTAGCAAAAATGCTAAGGTCGCGGTGTGTGGTAGCGGTGGTTAATTTTTTGAATGTACTAACCACATGCTGAGAATATGGTAATCAGTAAGCTTAAGTACCTGATTGAACCGGGGCGTGGACATACCACCCACCATTTTGACGTCATTCCCAAGGGCACATGGTGAGTGCAAGAGCAGCCATGCCCCAGCGTCATTCTGTGGTTCATGGACCTCTGTACTTGAGGATGGTGGCCCTGTTCCATGAAACGGGAATAAAGGGGAAAAGTCGCACGTGTGACTTTATGAGTAACCACATGACGTGTGTTTAGGTTTCCCCTTGCAAGGTTAAGAAATTCAATTCGAATCGTTGTTTCTCGTGGCCATTGGAACTGCTTAACCCTTTTACCACATAGAGTAAGAAGAGGAACAATTATGATGACTAATTTGGTTGGATGCTCCATTAATTATTTTCCACCATGCGTGATTTGGATAGTTGCTTACCTAGAATGGTTAATCAACTAGAACTTGATGCTAAAACTTGAAAGCATGGACTCACTCTTAGATGCTTTTTGGCAAAAACAACCCTCAGCCAAAAGCCTTGCATGTCTAGGAGTCGGCTAAGTATATACCTCTAGTTGGGTAAGCCTTGCTGAGTATTAGTTTACTTAGCCTTGCTTGTGGCTTTGTTTTCATATGAGACCTTTGAGTACATGGTTGCTAGTTTGACTTGGCCGTGTACTCTTCCTTCTAGTTGGTCGGTGGAATGGGATACGTCCCCAGCCAATGATGATAACGCTGAATGATGTCATGTACGGGTTTCATCATGATATCTTGTATCGTCGTTAGAACTTTCGCTTATTTTCTGCTGCACTATTGAACTCTAAAAGTACTTTTTTATGAATATTTTTGAACTTGGTTTGTAATAATATGTGGCAGAACCAACCTGAATTATACCGGCTCAAGTACACGAGTCCATTCCTGAGGGCTCCAACGTGCTTCAAACAGTATAATCCCTTGGCCTGTCGGGTAATGTCCCGATAAACCACCGATACACAGGATCAAATAAGGTTACCTCACACGAAGGTGAGTCCAGAGATACAATCACCATCATATTTTATATTACAGGAAATTACATTACAAGAGTTTCTAAAAACAGTACAAAGTTCTAAATTTAGAAAAGTTATTACAAAATGTTGAAGTTATGATTTTTGGCAGCGGAAAACATACGTGACGATTCATAACATGTCGTTAAGACGGATGTCGTGCTAAGTCCGGGCACGACATCACTCGGTATCACCAATGTTGGTCGGGGACGGATCCCATTCCACGGACCAATCATCTGGAAGAGCACAGGGCCAATGCAGGGGAAGAGTAGGGTCTTCAAAGATGTTTCCTGAAAAACATATAACTAGCAAGGCGGAGTATACTAATACTCAGCAAGGCTTACCCGGGATTGGGTATACTTTAGCCCATAACTAGACTCATGAAGGCATTATAAAGGTTCTGGGTTTATTTTCAGCTGAAAAGCAACAAAGAATATAATCTACTTTCGAGTTTTAGCTTTCAGATTCTAGCTTGATTAGCCATTCTAGGTAAGCACCTATACTAAACAAGCAAGATAGAGATTATCATCCATCAAAATTATTCCATCAACAATTACATTTTTTTACTCGATGTGGCAGAAGGAATAAGCAGTCTCAATCCTCGTGAGAAGCGGACGATTCTGAATCGAATTTAACCTTGCAAGGTAAACCTAACACACACGCTTGGAACATCCAAAAATCATTCCGAAGCAACCGTTTCCCTCATATTCCGGGTTATGGATCAGGGCCACCACAAGCGACTGCAGGACCGTACGCACACCAATTGTGCAGGACATACGTCTGTAGCACGACTACAAAACCTGTATTCCTGTCTGCCTTGCAGAACGTACTCCCACACGTCGGTGCGTGTGAACATAAAATAAAGGTCGAGTGGTGGAGACATGTCCATTTGCCGGGCCACTCGGGTACTAGGCTTACCGCTTACCATATTTCGCGGCATGTGGCTAGTACTTTCAAACGCTTAGCCACC
Organism: Panicum hallii; assembly: GCF_002211085.1. Classification (NCBI taxonomy): domain Eukaryota; kingdom Viridiplantae; phylum Streptophyta; class Magnoliopsida; order Poales; family Poaceae; genus Panicum; species Panicum hallii. The sequence continues at coordinate 153,055 of NW_020356183.1, read as the reverse complement.
ACTACCACATGGATCGGCCTTATCAACTTTTAACAAAACAAACAGGGTAAAGCTTCAGGTCATGATACAGCACATATCCTTGTCCGTCATCCTTATAGTGACTGCAGAAATGTAAACATGCAACTCCTATATCGCGCGAGTGATAGGAAATCACTCGACTTCTACCGGTCCTATTTAGCAGAGCATTTAAACGATAAGGACTCGGGTACAATACATTGGATTCCTAAGATTTTATGCGACTAGGGTTTCATTTCAACTCCTAGACTTAATGCATAAGTATAGGTAAATAGACATAGATTGCAGTGTAAATAAAGTAGTGGGATATGTCCGAGGCTTGCCTTCTTGGTGGGACTGAAGTTAGTAAAGTTAAGATCTTGCGAACTTTGGTTCGGGGCTTTCGATAAACCCTTGGTGACGTTCACTTGGTCTTCAGAAACATTCTCTGCAGACTCCGGGGAGATCTCGTAGGTACCGTTGCCGAAGTAGTCGTATCTACATGTAATGCAACATTACATTCAAGTGTGCACACAAAACTATTTTACTTCACAACAAAGTTGCAATTCAACACTCATTTAACATATTACTTACATAACAACCAAAAAGATCTGAAACTACACTTAGATAGAGTTTTAGGTGGACAACTAATTAAGATCGGCAATTTGTTGAAAACTACAGCAGAGTTGATTGGAAACAACCGGGGTTCAGCCGATAGAATTGGCAAAGGAGGAAACTATCTACTTTGCCTTAGGAAATCGGCTGATTTCTGTTTGAAGGAGAAATTGGCAGTAAGAACAGACAAAGGAAGGATCTTGCCGATTGGATTATCAGCATGTCTTTGGTCTATCTAATGGGTTGGTGCATTGGTCTTGACCTTAACCGATGAGGATGCATCAGATTTAGCTGATTGATGTGCTTTGGTCGTGCCCAACAGAGCCGTGTCTACTGTGCTTTCTTATTGATCTAGGGTTGTGTACTTTGGCCTGGGTAGCTGATTGATAAGTGCATCGGTTTCCTATTTGATTGATGAAAACATCGATTACTTTAACAGAGGGATGATTCCTAAAGCAGTTGTGTCCTAATTGAGATGTGCTTAAGTGTTATCCTGGGTAACTAAGTGTGGTTGCATCGGCTCGATTACGTCAGCACGATAATTGAGTGACGTACAGCCGATTGGAGTGTGGTTGAGGGTATATGACCGATAGATATAGATAGCCAATCTCTCAGTCGATAAATTGGCTGATAGAAGTGTGTGGATAAAGATGGGAAAACTAAGGATTGATCGGCTATATTAGATTGATATGAAAGACAACTAGAATCGGCTTGGATCGGCCGATAGCAAGAATCTTAAGGTCGTGCGTGCAACTCCGATACATCGACTATGTGTAGTCGATGTAGGACAGAATAACAGAATTGTATCGGCAGTAGCCGATATTAGAAAGATGACAACCGTATTAGCTAATCAGCTGATGGTAGAAGCATAACAAAAGAAATGCATCGGCTGATAGCCGTTATACAAAAACATCTTAGATTCAAAGGAAACGGATGCTTAGCGACTGAGCTAATAGCCGATGCTGAGGTATACTGGCAGAGATGTATAAGCTAAGCAGCAGATACACACAAACTAACAGGGATCCTTATATGAAAAGGGTCTTAATGAGATTGCAATCAAGATGAGAACAATGTCTTGATGGCAGGGATATGAGTACTCATGTGAAAGGATTGACTAGATATCACATATCTCCACTTGAGATATATGTCCTATGGTTACTTTTCAGCTACAGCACATGCATATCACATAAGACACAAATAAAGCACTCATTCCCAAAAATATAACCTAGACCACAAATCAAGACTTTCAACTCAAAATCACAACATACAACTTGTAGACTTTGACCTAAGGACTCAAACAAAACTGATTTTGTAATTTTTATGAACTTCTTACAAAATTCTATGAAACGTAGAAGTTCACTGGTTTGAAATAAGGAAGGTTCTGGAAATTTTACAGAGAACACCCTAGAACTTTCTAAATTAAAGCAATTAAGTCCCTGGTTGGGGAAAACAGAGAATAGGAAGGTAACGACAATATTCCTTTAAAGGAATTGCCAGCATAGAAAGATTCAGGGAATCAGGGCAAACCTTGGGGTAGCCTTGGTTGTGGAGAAGAATGGGTGGAAAGTGAATTCCCGTGGCGAACAGGATCGACGAAGAGAAAAGCTCGACGATGACGAGTTTCCGTGGGTGACGAAGAAGTTTGCCGGGAATTGTAGTGGGTGGAGAATGACCGGAGGAATACTCCTCACAGTGACCCGTGGCGACGATAGTCGGCTTTGCCACGGCGATGATGTTTTAGCAAAGGGATCCGAAGAGGCTCGATGGGGGTCCAGGAGCTTCTTCGAGGTGTTGTGGTCTTGCTCGAACGATCGGTGAAAGGTAAGAGCTGCTGGATGTCGTGGACTCATGGAAGAAGCCGATAGGGCTGGATTGGTTCGCTATGCCATCTCTTCCACGAACCTCAGGGTTTTCCGGCTCACAGCTAAGCCTCCACTGCTCACGCGCGTGTGCCGCTGAGACACGGCCGGCACACTCGCGTAGCTTCCTGCAGGACCGCCGCGTTTGGTTGCATCTCCGGTGCGCCGCTTCTGCTCTGCTCCCACACCAACGGCCCCCAATTTGCTTGCGCGTGGTCGGTTGCCTTAATGCACGCGCCTGCGGAAACGAACTGAGTCGGCCGTAAGTCCTGCATCACGCGTCGGACCCGCGTCGCACTGTTCCTGCTTCGACCTCTACATGGGTGGAGGGAGCTCGTCGTGTCTGGCTACTCCGTGGCTCCTCCGAGCTCGTCACGCCCAGCCGTCGCCTTCGTTCCGCAGCTTCTCCATCCGACTCGCCACGCCACACTCCCACCTCCGCCTTTGCGAGGACCGTGGTCTGCCTGTATTAGGGCCGTGCCTTCCGCTGCTTTCTCCTCGACGGCCTCCAACGTCCATCACGCGCGACCCCGCTGCTCCTGTACGGATCCGCCCGCAGCCGCCGTACTGTAGCTCCTCTCGCACTGCGCGTGACCTCCCTACACACCGTCGTCCTGCACGCCGCGCAACTGCTCCTCCTCTTCCTGCTGCTGGACACGCGCTCGCTTCGGCCTTGCCGCGTCACATCTGCACATGTCCAAGCCGCGCACATCCTTGACCCGCTCCCACTTCGCAGGCTCGGCTTCACTTTTCCTGCGGCTAGCATTTCGTCGAACACCTTGGCTGCATCCTCGATACGGCCACCGCGTTCCCGCATCCGCACACGCACGCCTGTACGTCGTCATCCTGCTCGGCCACCTCTCCTGGCGCACGGCCCCTGCATGCACCGCCCGTGTGCCGCTCACGCCGCCAGCTTCCGCACGCCCGCTCGCTGCTGCCGCCTGAGCCAGCGCCTCCTGGGCTCGCACGCCGCGCCGCGAGCCACTCGTGCGCCTGCCTGCTCGGCCTCCGCTCCACCTACGCACGCTCGCCCGCGCCACTGCCGCCCGCCTGTGCCGCCTGCTCGACGCCGCACCAGTCCGCCTGCGGCACTCCACCCCTGGGCCCTCCGCGCACACGCCTGCCCAGCGCCCGCTTGCTCCACAGCCACCCCACTCCAATCCCGAGCCGCCGCCCTGCGCATGCGCTGTGCTCCGCTCGAGCCGCGGCCGCCTGCCGCAGCTGCGCCCGTGTGCCTGGACCCGCCCGCCTGAGCCGAGCCTGGCTGCGCCCGAAGCCGCGCCTCCAGCGCCTCCCGTGCGCGCTCTGCCTGCCTACGTGCCGAGCCGCCCGCGCCGCCAGTCGCCCGCCGCTCCTCCCGCGCTACTGGTCCCCACGCCCGCTGCCTGCTGCAGCCGCCGAGTGCCCGCTCTGGCCCTGCCCGCGCTAGCTCGCCCGGCCCTCGCGCACGCCTGCGCTCGGGCCTGCGCCCGCGCTGCAGCCGCGCCGCGCGCCGCCAAGCCGCAGCTGCGCGCCACCACCGCCCTGCCTCGGGCCTGCGCCCACGCTGCAGCCGCGCCGCCAGGCTGCAGCTCAGGGCCGCCCGCCTGGATCCGCCCGAGCCCGTCGCTGCCTGCTTGGGCCGGCGGAGGAGAGAGAGGGGGGGAGGGGATAAGGACAGGAACCAGTGGAAGGTGCCGCCAGTGAATGAAGGAGAAGGCCAAATAGAAGAAGAACAGAGAGAGAAGAAGGAGGAATGGATTTCCCCAAGGACTTATGCGCAATTTCAGAAAATTGCAGGGACCTTTCTGTAAAGAAAAATTTCCCATCAATCTAAAACCCGAATGAAAAAATGCCCAAAACAAAAGTTGGAGAGTTGTTCAAACTCTACAACATTGCTTTAGGGCTCAAGTTCAAAAACTCAAAACTTATATCTTTACACGTTAAATTTTGAACAAAAGTTGGATTTAAATTACTTTTGTCCTAAAGAGTATAACTTTATAAAATTTCAGAACCTAAATGCGAGCATTTATGACACGTCATGATGACGGGATAGACTCGCCATAATGATTGGATAGACATGTCATGATGACTTGCACCTTTTACACTTTAGTCCTGAGTAATTTTGAAAGTTACTTTTGTAAATCAAATACTTGCATAAAAGGACTTGTACTTTTATAAAATTACATAAATACCCTTATTTTCACCACTTTACCCAAAATTTTTTACATATTCAACACACACATTTCAAATGAAACTTTTGGACAAATATATATTTTTCACAAGGGATAAAATAAGAAAAACATGTTTACAAAACCACCCTTCACTTATTTTGAAATTACCCTTATCCAAATATATTTGCAAAAACAACCCTAGGTTTTTCTGTAATTACAAAAATACCCTTTTTACTTGTACTTTAAATTTTCAAAAGCTTCACATAAACATACCCAAGCTTTTCACTAACAAGCATTTACTTCACACTAACAAATTATAAGTCTAGCATTACAAGCACATGAGCTGTCACAGCCTTCCCCCCTAAAAAGAATCTCGTCCCGAGATTCAGGACGAAAGACTCTTAAGGGAAGAGAAGCAAATCACCCATCAAAAGTGGCAAGAAAGCACTCAGGCTGGAGAAGACTGTTGTTGATGGTAAAAGCCGTTGGAATATGACGAGATAAGTATAACGAAAGCATGAATAGATTGTATATGGATGAGTTTGACGAGAGAAGAGAGAAAAAGGTGATCAAGTTCTCCCAGAGCTAAGATCACTACATGACGACGACAAATGTCGGCGACATTCATCACAAAACTTATGGATAGCAAGCAAGGATAGCATGAGAGATTGACAAATGATGTTTGAAACATTCCTGCTCAGAGTTTATTACCTGAATGATTTAGATGATGTTGATTGCAAAACATGCCTATTTATACTGATGCAATCAAGGGATAATGATACAAAATGCTCCAACCATGAACGCGATGCACTGTTGAGAGGTATGATTGCAATGATGGTGCAACACGAAGATGGAGAATTCTATGCACGATCGAAATGGTGCATATGACACAATGCAATTACCATGATGCTGACCAGATGATGCATACACCATGATGCAAGAATGATGATGCTTGCAATGTATGCATGTAAGAAATGCATAAAGTATGATGCATACCCTCATGAGTTAATGATGCACATGACTCGCACCCTGCAACCGTTCTCTCGTAACTAACACCTGAGTAGCTCTATATCCTTAAGCAAGGATCGAAAGTTAGGACACTAGTAAGGTTGCATAAGAAGAGATTGCAGTGGGGTTACGTCACATGTACCTAGTCACCAGTGCGCTCTTAATGGCTCAATCATGTGACTGCAGTGCACATGAGGCCTTAGGTTCTGACACGGCATCATGGTCATGTGATTAAACACCACCACAAAAGAGGAAATAGCAACCCCGTAGTGCCAACAGCAACAAGATAGATCTTAAGAGACCCAAGACAACCCGAAGTTGTATTGGAGGCACACCCGTTAGTTAGCCCACAGTTTTTCGATAACGATGCAACACCATGCACTGACCAAGATGGTATATGCTATGATGCATGACTTTTGCTGAGAGAATTATATTCAAAAAGTAATTATTGTCATACATCGTTTTAATTTATCCAAAATCATCTGAGCAAAAATTGAAGGTGCCACTTTCAGATGTTGTAACCAGAATAGCCGATGATATAAGGTACAACATTAAGAGAGGATAAATGAATCACTGAATGATGGATTGAAGGGTTGGCTGATGATTATCAAGGTTTAACCATCAAAGGAAAAGCTCAATGGTTCTGCCGAAGCAGATTCAAAGCAAGATCAAGGGTTTGATTTGGCTGTCAAGCTAAGATCAGCGATATGGTTCAAACATGACCCAACCCACTTGATTCACAAAAGACTTCCTTAACTCTAAGATAGCCTAACAGATTACGTTGGCTCCTACAACACCAAGTCTAGGCAGGCATTCAGATACAAGCAACATATTTTAACACAACAATGTAACAAGCAAGGCAATCAAATCCATCCAAGATAACATGATGCATGCACGTACTACACGTCCTCACAAACAAAAATAACTGCCAAATAATCTTGGTCTTACGTGCTTAAGTACGGTGGCATCATATAAATACGTCTCTCCCTGTAATATCTAGTCGATAATCCTAACCGTTTAGAACTTATCGAATCGTGGTTAGCGTTCCTGCAGAAAACACAATATGTGTATACTAAACCTTTCATGCCAGCATGTCATGAAAGCGTCCCCAATCATTACTGTTCACTATAGAAACAGCATCTGTACAATCACCGTCGTACAGACAACGTTAACATACGTTATCGAGATAACGTACTCATGGGGGTACCGCAAAATGCGGGGGTATGAACTGCGATCGCCATACCCTGCGCCGAACCATATACTCCCAATGTAGTCAACCGAAGTTGGTACATTGGCAGCATCTCAAGTAGGCCACTACTTGAGAAACAGCGTTTGGTTCGCATCACCGACGGGAAGGCTAACTCCCCAGTTAGCTGAGGATCCTTACCTTCTTACCTCATCGTCGAAGGTGTCGTTACAAAATATAAGGTTGGGTTGTGCATGAATTTAAGTTTTGATAGAAAAGTAATGCTGGTAGTTAGGGTTATATATATATTATAGTCACCTCTACTTCCCTCATAAACATTACTCTAGGGCTTTACGTACTAAGCACAATCCTTAATGAATCCAACGCGGCTTTACCAAACATTTTGTTGGTCAAACTTTTATACTGAAAGCATTTTTAAAGTAAAATGTATCTCCAGGATAACCTTATAGCTCTGATACCAGCTGTGGCAGAACCAACCTGAATTATACCGGCTCAAGTACGCGAGTCCATTCCTGAGGGCTCCAACGTGCTTCAAACGGTATAATCCCTTGGCCTGTCGGGTAACATCCCGATAAACCACTGATACACAGGATCAAATAAGGTTACCTCACACGAAGGTGAGTCCAGAGATACAATCACCATCGTAGTTTACATTACAAGAAATTACATTACAAGAGTTTCTAAAAGCAGTACAAAGTTCTAAATTTAGAAAAGTTATTACAAACTGCTGAAGTTATGATTTTTGGCAGCGGAAAACATACGTGATGATTCATAACACGTCGTTAAGACGGATGTCGTGCTAAGCCCGGGCACGACATCACTCGGTATCACCAATGTTGGTTGGGGACGGATCCCATTCTACGGACCAATCATCTGGAAGAGCACAGGGCCAATGCAGGGGAAGAGTAGGGTCTTCAAAGATGTTTCCTGAAAAACATATAACTAGCAAGGCTGAGTATACTAATACTCAGCAAGGCTTACCCGGGATTGGGTATACTTTAGCCCATAACTAGACTCATGAAGGCATTGTAAAGGTTCTGGGTTTATTTTCAGCTGAAAAGCAACAAAGAGTATAATCTACTTTCGAGTTTTAGCTTTCAGATTCTAACTTGATTAGCCATTCTAGGTAAGCACCTATACTAAACAAGCAAGATAGAGATTATCATCCATCAAAATTATTCCATCAACAATTACATTTTTTTACTCGATGTGGCAGAAGGAATAAGCAGTCTCAATCCTCGTGAGAAGCGGACGATTCTGAATCGAATTTAACCTTGCAAGGTAAACCTAACACACACGCTTGGAACATCCAAAAATCGTTTCGAAGCAACCGTTTCCCTCATATTCTGGGTTATGGATCAGGGCCACCACAAGCGACTGCAGGACCGTACGCACACCAATTGTGTAGTACATACGTCTGTAGCGCGACTACAAAACCCGTATTCCTGTCTGCCTTGCAGAACGTACTCCCACACATCGGTGCGTGTGAACATAAAATAAAGGTCGAGTGGTGGAGACATGTCCATTTGCCGGGCCACTCGGGTACTAGGCTTACCGCTCACCATATTTCGCGGCATGTGGCTAGTACTTTCAAACGCTTACCCACCACTACCACATGGATCGGCCTTATCAACTTTTAACAAAACAGACAGGGTAAAACTTCAGGTCATGATACAGCACATATCCCTGTCCGTCATCCTTATAGTGACTGCAGAAATGTAAACATGCAACTCCTATATCGCGCGAGTGACAGGAAATCACTCGACTTCTACCGGTCCTATTTAGCAGAGCATTTAAATGATAAGGACTCGGGTACAATACATTGGATTCCTAAGATTTTATGCGACTAGGGTTTCATTTCAACTCCTAGACTTAATGCATAAGTATAGGTAAATAGACATAGATTGCAGTGTAAATAAAGTAGTGGGATATGTCCGAGGCTTGCCTTCTTGGTGGGACTGAAGTTAGTAAAGTTAAGATCTTGCGAACTTTGGTTCGGGGCTTTCGATAAACCCTTGGTGACGTTCACTTGGTCTTCAGAAACATTCTCTGCAGACTCCGGGGAGATCTCGTAGGTACCGTTGCCGAAGTAGTCGTATCTACATGTAATGCAACATTACATTCAATTGTGCACACAAAACTATTTTACTTCACAACAAAGTTGCAATTCAACACTCATTTAACATATTACTTACATAACAACCAAAAAGATCTGAAACTACACTTAGATAGAGTTTTAGGTGGACAACTAATTAAGATCGGCAATTTGTTGAAAACTACAGCAGAGTTGATTGGAAACAACCGGGGTTCAGCCGATAGAATTGGCAAAGGAGGAAACTATCTACTTTGTCTTAGGAAATCGGCTGATTTCCGTTTGAAGGAGAAATTGGCAGTAAGAACAGACAAAGGAAGGATCTTGCCGATTGGATTATCAGCATGTCTTTGGTCTATCTAATGGGTTGGTGCATTGGTCTTGACCTTAACCGATGAGGATGCATCAGATTTAGCTGATTGATGTGCTTTGGTCGTGCCCAACAGAGCCGTGTCTACTGTGCTATCTTATTGATATAGGGTTGTGTACTTTGGCCTGGGTAGCCGATTGATAAGTGCATCGGTTTCCTATTTGATTGATGAAAACATCGATTACTTTAGCAGAGGGATGATTTCTAAAGCAGTTGTGTCCTAATTGAGATGTGCTTAAGTGTTATCCTGGGTAACTAAGTGTGGTTGCATCGGCTCGATTACGTCAGCACGATAATTGAGTGACGTACAGCCGATTGGAGTGTGGTTGAGGGTATATGACCGATAGATATAGATAGTCAATCTCTCAGTCGATAAATCGGCTGATAGAAGTGTGTGGATAAAGATGGGAAAACTAAGGATTGATTGGCTATATTAGATTGATATGAAAGACAACTAGAATCGGCTTGGATCGGCGGATAGCAAGAATCTTAAGGTCGTGCGTGCAACTCCGATACATCGACTATGTGTAGTCGATGTAGGACAGAATAACAGAATTGTATCGGCAGTAGCCGATATTAGAAAGATGACAACCGTATTAGCTAATCAGCTGATGGTAGAAGCATAACAAAAGAAATGCATCGGCTAATAGCCGTTATACAAAAACATCTTAGATTCAAAGGAAACGGATGCTTAGCGACTGAGCTAATAGCCGACGCTGAGGTATACTGGCAGAGATGTATAAGCTAAGCAGCAGATACACACAAACTAACAGGGATCCTTATATGAAAAGGGTCTTAATGAGATTGCAATCAAGATGAGAACAATGTCTTGATGGCAGGGATATGAGTACTCATGTGAAAGGATTTACTAGATATCACATATCTCCACTTGAGATATATGTCCTATTGTTACTTTTCAGCTACAGCACATGCATATCACATAATATACAAATAAAGCACTCATTCCCAAAAATATAACCTAGACCACAAATCAAGACTTTCAACTCAAAATCACAACATACAACTTGTAGACTTTGACCTAAGGACTCAAACAAAACTGATTTTGTAATTTTTATGAACTTCTTACGAAATTCTATGAAACGTAGAAGTTCACTGGTTTGAAATAAGGAAGGTTCTGGAAATTTTACAGAGAACACCCTAGAACTTTCTAAATTAAAGCAATTAAGTCCCTGGTTGGGGAAAACAGAGAATAGGAAGGTAACGACAATATTCCTTTAAAGGAATTGCCAGCATAGAAAGATTCAGGGAATCAGGGCAAACCTTGGGGTAGCCTTGGTTGTGGAGAAGAATGGGTGGAAAGTGAATTTCCGTGGCGAACAGGATCGACGAAGAGAAAAGCTCGACGATGACGAGATTCCGTGGGTGACGAAGAAGTTTGCCGGGAATTGTAGTGGGTGGAGAATGACCGGAGGAATACTCCTCACGGTGACCCGTGGCGACGATAGTCGGCTTTGCCACGCCGATGATGTTTCAGCAAAGGGATCCAAAGATGCTCGATGGGGGTCCAGGAGCTTCTTCGAGGTGTTGTGGTCTTGCTCGAACGATCGGTGAAAGGTAAGAGCTGCTGGATGTCGTGGACTCATGGAAGAAGCCGATAGGGCCGGATTGGTTCGCTATGCCATCTCTTCCGCGAACCTCAGGGTTTTCCGGCTCACAGCTAAGCCTCCACTGCTCACGCGCGTGTGCCGCTGAGACACGGCCGGCACACTCGCGTAGCTTCCTGCAGGACTGCCGCGTTTGGTTGCATCTCCGGTGCGCCGCTTCTGCTCTGCTCCCACACCAACAGCCCCCAATTTGCTTGCGCGTGGTCGCACGCGCCTGCGGAAATGAACTGAGTCGGCCGTCAGTCCTGCGTCGCGCGTCGGACCTGCGTCGCACTGTTCCTGCTTCGACCTCTACATGGGTGGAGGAAGCTCGTCGTGTCTGGCTACTCCGTGGCTCCTCCGAGCTCGTCACGCCCAGCCGTCGCCTTCGTTCCGCAGCTTCTCCTTCCGACTCGCCACGCCACACTCCCACCTCCGCCTTCGCGAGGACCGTGGTCTGCCTGTATTAGGGTTGTGCCTTCCGCTGTTTTCTCCTCGACGGCCTCCAACGTCCATCACGCGCGACCCCGCTGCTCCCATACGGATCCGCCCGCAGCCGCCGTACTGTAGCTCCTCTCGCACCGCGCGTGACCTCCCTGCACACCGTCGTCCTGCACGCCGCGCAACTGCTCCTCCTCTTCTTGCTGCTGGACACGCGCTCGCTTCGGCCTTGCCGCGTCACATCTGCACATGTCCAAGCCGCGCACATCCTTGACCCGCTCCCACTTCGCAGGCTCGGCTTCACTTTTCCTGCGGCTAGCATTTCGTCGAACACCTTGGCTGCGTCCTCGATACGGCCACCGCGTTCCCGCATCCGCACATGCACGCCTGTACGTCGTCATCCAGCTCGGCCACCTCTCCTGGCGCACGGCCCCTGCACGCACCGCCCGTGTGCCGCTCACGCCGCCAGCTTCCGCACGCTTGCTCGCTGCTGCCGCCTGAGCCAGCGCCTCCTGGGCTCGCACGCCGCGCCGCGAGCCACTCGTGCGCCTGCCTGCTCGGCCTCCGCTCCACCTGCGCACGCTCGCCCGCGCCACTGCCGCCCGCCTGTGCCGCCTGCTCGACGCCGTACCAGTCCGCCTGCGGCACTCCGCCCCTGGGCCCTCCGCGCACACGCCTGCCCAGCGCCCGCTTGCTCCGCAGCCGCCCCACTCCAGTCCCGAGCCGCCGCCCTGCGCATGCGCTGTGCTCCGCTCGAGCCGCGGCCGCCTGCCGCAGCTGCGCCCATGCGCCTGGACCCGCCCGCCTGAGCCGAGCCTGGCCGCGCCCGAAGCCGCGCCTCCAGCGCCTCCCGTGCGCGCTCTGCCTGCCTGCGTGCCGAGCCGCCCGCGCCGCCAGTCGCCCGCCGCTCCTCCCGCGCTACTGGCCCCCACGCCCACTGCCTGCTGCAGCCGCGCCGCCAGGCCGCAGCTCGGGGCCGCCCGCCTGGATCCGCCCGAGCCCGGCGCTGCCTGCTTGGGCCGGCGGAGGGGAGAGAGAGAGGGGGAGGGGATAAGGACAGGAACCAGAGGAAGGTGCCGCCAGTGAATGAAGGAGAAGGCCAAATAGAAGAAGAACAGAGAGAGAAGAAGGAGGAATGGATTTCCCCAAGGACTTGTGCGCAATTTTAGAAAATTGCAGGGACCTTTCTGTAAAGAAAAATTTCCCATCAATCTAAAACCCGAATGAAAAAATGCCCAAAATGAAAGTTGGAGAGTTTTTCAAACTCTACAACATTGCTTTAGGGCTCAAGTTCAAAAACTCAAAATTTATATCTTTACACGTTAAATTTTGAACAAAAGTTGGATTTGAATTATTTTTGTCCTAAAGAGTATAACTTTATAAAAATTTCAGAACCTAAATGCAAGCATTTATGACACGTCATGATGACGGGATAGACTCGCCATAATGATTGGATAGACATGTCATGATGACTTGCACCTTTTACACTTTAGTCCTGAGTAATTTTGAAAGTTACTTTTGTAAATCAAATACTTGCATAAAAGGACTTGTACTTTTATAAAATTACATAAATACCCTTATTTTCACCACTTTACCCAAAAATTTTTACATATTTCAACACACACATTTCAAATGAAACTTTTGGACAAATATATATTTTTCACAAGGGATAAAATAAGAAAAACATGTTTACAAAACCACCCTTCACTTATTTTGAAATTACCCTTATCAAAATACATTTGCAAAAACAACCCTAGGTTTTTCTGTAATTACAAAAATACCCTTTTTACTTGTACTTTAAATTTTCAAAAGCTTCACATAAACATACCCAAGCTTTTCACTAACAAGCATTTACTTCACACTAACAAATTATAAGTCTAGCATTACAAGCACATGAGCTGTCACATAATAATTCCTGTTGAACTCTGGAATGTAAAATTTGTGGATTGTTGTAATCTCTGGGCTCACCTACGTGTGGGTTGTATGTATGCATTGTTTCGATCAAATGTCTAGTGGTTGCATCGGGATGTTACCCGACAGACTGTTGTTTTACTCCATTTTAAGTGCTTGTTAGCTTGGATTGCCTCTATGGTAATGGTTAGCACATTTAAGTTAAATTAATTTGGGCGGATCTGCCACAGGTTCCCATGTACGCCAAGTATATCAAGGATATCCTTGGAAACAAGAAGACCCTGCCAACCATTGAGGTTGTGCAACTTACGGAGGAGTGTAGCGCAACTATACTCGATCCTCTCCCGGAGAAGAAGGACCTAGGATGCCCCACTATCACATGTTCCATCGAAGCTCAACACTTTAAGCATGCTCTTTGTGATCTGGGAGCAAGCGTCAGCATCATGCCAAAGTTAGTTTATGACAAGCTTAACCATCATGCGCTTGCTCCTACTTTAAACTCTTTTTTCTTGAGCTTCATCAGACCCTTGGGTATGTGGTGCTCCCTGAACTGGTTCCTAAACTCCTACCAGGTGATGGTGTTGGGGGCATCATGGGCTGCGATGTAAGCATCCCACCAATCTGCCGCGGTCCCTTCCAATCTGCTTGATGCATAAAGGACCTTCTTACTATCAGTACACTAGGCGATGTTCAGCATCTTCTCCACTATCTTGATCCAGTCATCAGCTTGCAGCGGATCAGATGAGTGAGAGAACAAGGGAGGTTTGTGGCTCATGAACTCCCTGTGCCTATCTCTTGCTGCTAGTGGTGGAGGTGGTGGAGCTTGGTTCATCTGAGCCTGCATATTGGCGATAGTGTTTGCCATGTTGGTAAGCAGCTGAGTCTGGGCGGCGAGAAACTGCTCCATCCCTGCAGGTGGCGCCTGGTGTGGTTGACTTGGTTGAGGATCGGGGTTAGTGTTGTTGCTTGTTCCCTATTGCGACACTGCAGGCTGATCAATTCCTGACCCGGACCTGGTGTTCACCATCTGATCGGTTAGAAAAATGAGACTCATGAAAATAATCATGGAAAAAGGGTGTGAGCAAGGTTAAGATAAAGATAGTAAAGAAGATAGACAACCCCAAGCTTTTACTAAACTGTCTATTTGTATTAATGACTTGATATAATTGTGGTCATTACTCCACAATTTATCGCAATCATTACAAAGATCCAAATCACATTGTTTTCACAAAACCAAGCACACTTTCACATTAATCTAAATTAAACACACTATCAAGACCGTTTCAAACTAGCAATTACAAAAGACTATTAGAAAAACTTCTATCTAAAAAAATACTCCTATCTTAACTCCTAGATCTATCCGCTCTAACGATATCGGGTGCGGTAGCTGAGCTCTCCGTAGTGGACGCGCTTGCGAGGAGCTGAGTCTGGCAGGTACTCCCTAGGCTCGTCGCTGTCGTATCGTTGTCGGTCAAATCCCACCGGCAAGCAGCGACAGGCAACACGAGGATCCGGGAGGCTCCCGAGACTGCTGGTGGGCCCCGATCCCTCGGTCAACGGCCCAGGATCCAGCACACAACCTGGCATCTGGGTTTGCTAGACATGCCACCTGACCTTGTACATGATAAGGAAGGTGTAGATGTGATCTCAGTTAGTTTCCTGCATGCATAGACATGTTCAAACGTTAGTCCGAGCCGCAATCGGCTCATCGGGTGATCCCCGATATCAGCTGTAAAGAGCCGATGGTCTCCCAGTATCAGATCGGATCTATATATATCTAAACAAAGTGCATATATCTGATACTAATATAAACTAGCTCTGTAATCAATAAGCTAATTCAATCTACGACAGTTAAAGCTTTCACCACATAACCGGAACATCCTACGCGTAATTAAGCCTAACGAATATGAAAGATAACAGAATAGCAACCTAAACAGAGGCCTAAAAACTAATAGAAAGCCGATTCCCAGAACAATCCCTCTTTAGATTAATATAAAGCATCAAACGTATTGCCGGATCATTTAACTCGTTTGAAAAGCCTAACCATGCAAATATTAAGCTAAATCTTTGATGAACAAAGACTAACCATAACAGATTGGATCTACTAATCGAAACAGAGCAAGGTGCTACCTTTACACCCAGGATCGGGCACAAAGACAGCTAAACATTTACAGATGATGAACAATGCATGAATACAGTATGAAAAGCTGATGCATCTCTATAACTAGTGTTACTCGCCATCAACAATGCTTCAGCACGAGGAACACAAAGATAATAGGTAGGGACGATGCTGCCCTGATCATGTGAAGCATGATCGGGCCTACATAGCACTTACCTGAGAGAAACCCTGAAACAAGGGTGGCGACGTGCCGAGAGTTGTTTGCGAATGCTTGTTGTTTCTATTGTTTCATTCGTAGTCTAGGGTACATATTTATAGTCTGGAGACTTGCCTCTCCTAACCAATCCTAACTGACTACGACACGAATCCTGTCTATCTATATCTAAACTAATTTAACTAGATACATGGGCAATCTGGCCTTAAACCGCCCGCGCAGGAGCCGATTCGCAAGCCCATTACAATTCCCCTTTAAGCACATCTTGCTCGCGGCCCACCTTCTGGCCTAGCCAAATTATGGCGATAACACATGCCCCCCTGGTTTCGGCAATAATTATTCTGAAACCATTTTTTCTCTTTCCATCGCCTCGCCTCTTCGACTTCCAAAATCCATACACGCGTGCCACTTCCACTTCCACGGGATGTGACTACTCTGCATTTAACTCCTTAGAAACCGTCATGGTGCCGATTCATATTCCACTCCTGCCTTTATAAGCTTGCCCTGGTAGATTTCCTTTCCACTTATCTTCTTCCTTCAGCCATTAGCAACCGCACAAGTACGCCCCTCTTTCTCTCACAATGGCTTCCTCATCCTCTGCTTCCTCCATCATTTCCTTTGAATCCGAGACAACCCGAGAGGTGACCCCGGAGTTCGACCCCATAGCTGCCTATGAGGCCTGCGCTCCTTTGCACTGGGATACACAGGAGTGGGATTTCCAGGCTTGGTCAGAGGATGATGAATCCCTGACTGATGGCGAAGACCTCCAGCTCCTCCTTGGCGGGGAACTAGATGAAGATGACGGCAACGACGTGTCCTAGGAGGGGGAAGAAGTCGATGCCCCATTGACCGAGGAAGACTCGGCGGTAGGAGGCTTCTTGCGTTGCGGGTCATCGGAGGACGACAACGATGATGATGATGAAGAGACCGAAAGCGGCAGCGGCTACAGTGGCGACGACGGCGGAGATGATGGCAGCAGCGACAACGACAGCAGTGACGATGACAACGACATTGGTGTAGCCCCCCCTCCGATCAAGCGCCGCAAGGTCTTGGGCACCTACTGGTGGTAGATCGTAGGATTAGCAACGATCGCCATGTACAGAGCCGATAGATCAGCTTTAGGAACAATCAGCTCCCCTTTTGTAATGGTTTTCCTTATGAATGGAATCCTTCATTTTAATCAACAACTGTCGAAAAGCCAATTTACCGGGAGCCGATGGCAACTCATCGGTCCTTTCCCTCAAAGTGCCAATCCGGATCTGAGTCGATCCCTGAACCAATTCCATCTTCTGCTTAAATCTGGAACTTTCCCAGAACAGATCTACATAGGTTCCCGAATCCAAGTTGTGCTCCAAAACCCCTGCTCACAAATCCAATTGCAAAACACAGATCAAAACCTTAGAGCGCGAACTTGAAACTCGCGAAGCAAACCCTAGATCCAATCTCGAGCCTTCGATCACCATTGGATCTTCAGATGGTGGAACCCTCGAATGCTGATGCGGGCGTCCTTGGTCTGAAGGTAAAACTCCGACCTTTCGCTAATTTAATGAAATAATTATTCGAGCCCTTGAAGCATTAAATGATCCTTTCCTGTTATTTGGCTCTTATCGATTCTTCAGGTCTCAGACATCCTTTTGCTGCATCCTTCTTTCCCCAATTCCTTTTGTCTTGGGTCTCGTTCTTATGAGCGTCCATCAGATTTGATTTCTTGTGAGGACAATCAAAACCCATTCGTAACCCAAGATATAGACTTAGATTCTTGGGCCGACAGCCTGCGTGCCTGGCCAAATCCTCCCAAGGGCTGGGTGTCTTGGTATAACAGAGTAGCAAAAGCCTACCAGCCCACATGGGAAACCATAGGAATAGCTGACGCTCTATCTCTGTCATTATCCCCCTCAAGAAGAATGAAAACCTTCTGAGAACCATCGGCTATTTTTGGTCTGATGCCCTGAGCTACTTTTTATTTGGCCATGGGCCGATGACTCCAACTCTCATGGATGTGGTAATGATCACTGGTTTAGACATTGCATCACCTAGCCCCTCTGCTTACAGAATGCCTGAGGTCCCCTTTAAGTTATCCTCCAAAACAGAATGCACAAATTGGGTTGCCTACCTGAACCAGCACATCAAAACCAAAGGCTCTGTAACTGAGAAGGAACATACAGCCTTTTTGAACCTCTGGTTGGAACACTTCATATTTTACGGTCCTTCCCTTGCTCCAACCAAAAACTACCTTTCTCTAGCGTATGAACTGGCCAGAGGTAACACTACTAGCCTTGGCAAACTATTTCTCGGGGAAGTTTATAGACATCTACACCTAATGTCTTCAAGCTTGCTCTCCCAAAAGAAACTTAGAACTGGTGGTCCCTGGTGGTTCATTCAGTTATGGGCTCACTTGTACTTTCAGAACCACATACCAAACTTCCCTGTTCTGGCAATAATTCCTTCCCAGATCAGAGTGGGAGACGCATTAGATGTACCAGTATTGGCCAAGCTTTGTACAGTCTTCCCAGTAGCAAGTTGAACCCCACAGATGCCTCAAGCTGGTTTAGAATATTCTACCAAGGTTTGAACAATCTAATCTACCTTCAGATTGGATGACTTTGCCGATGATGAAAGCACTTGGCATTTGTACTCCATCATGATCCGTCCTTGCTTCCTCCCTATCGGCATGAGCACCTCCAACAGAATCATCAAACCAGGCTATGAATCTTACCAGCCGGTCATAGCAACCCGGCAATTTGGTCTTGGGCAAGTTCCTCCCCACTTCTTCCTCCGTCATCTGATAATAAGTAGAGCCGATCTGCCCGATATTCTCACCAGCCAAAGATGCTATAGCCTGTTCACTGATCTTTATATCCCAATCCTCGTCGACTTATCTTTTACCTTTTTGGCCATTGGCTTCGAGAATTGGTGGTAAATGTGGAAGACTCACGTCTTTTGGAAAGCCTTGGGGCCAATGTTGCAGCAAATTAATGCTGAGTATGAAGCCCCTGAGGAAGAGGTGTCACCATCAGTTTAGTACTTCTTCATGATTCCACCTGACCCCTTTTCTAATTCTACTTATCTTCTCTGCAGTAGGAGGATGGTCCGAAGCTCAAGAACGATGATGGCTCCACTTTCAAGTTCTCACCGGTTGCTCCCATAGTCCTCTTTAGCAGGAACGCACCTCCCCTGTCGAAGGTCATAATGCAGATCCAGCCTGAATCTACAAAATCGGCCTCCAAGCGGAAACGAGTATCCAACGTTGCTACCCCCCGAGCCCAGGCGAGGAAGATGATTGTTAGGAAGATTCGGAAGGAGGCCAGACCATCTTCTATAGATCAAGAAGCTCCCATCGTCAACCAGGTTCGGATTGTCCCTTTAGAATTGGTCCTCTAAACAGGCATACTTCGACTCAATTGCTCTTTCCTTGCTTGCAGGCTAATATCGTGGATATTTCCTTCGAGGAAGAGCAAGCATGCCAAGAAAACTCAACCCTAGAGGCTCCAGAGAATCCTGCGACGCCAGCCGACACCTTGATCAACCTCCAGGATCCGATCCTGGAAACTCCAGAGAATCTTGAAACGACGGTTGATACTTTGGTCAATCTTCAGGATCTGCAGGAGCCTATCGTCACCTCATCGGCTATCCATCCTTCTCAAGAAAAGGTGTGTTATATCTTTGAGCCATTTGCATCTTACTTTCCCCGTACTGTACTAATTTTCTACCTTCTTTCAGGGCTTGAACCTCTCGGAGCTTCTCTCATTTGACCCTGCATCTGTTGGCTCGGTGTTATCGCCATAATTTGACTGGGCCAAGGGATGGGCCGAGAGCATCATGGGCTGAAGGAAAGCATGCTCGGACTAATGTTTGATATGGCTGTGCATGAAGAAAATAGCTGATGAATGACTTCTACACCTTCCTGATCAGGTATAGGTCAAGTGGCACGCCTAGCACTTCACCAAGCCAAGGCGTGTGCCGGACTTCTGGTCTGTTGACCGAGGGACCGGGACCCACCAGCAGTCCCGGAAGCCTCCTGGCTCCTCGTGTTGCCTGTCGCTGCTCGCCGATGGGTTTTGACCGACAACACTCGACCACGCTCGAAGTAGATGATTATCAACCATAGCCGACTGGTGTCGCCAGCCAACTTCTCCACATAAAGGGCCTGCTCTCTGCTCTGATTGATGCTTTGGTCCAAGACTCCGACGAAGTGAGGCAAATTCTTGAGGAGATCAAGCCCCAACTCCCGAAAATCCTTCAGCTCAAACTCTAGCCAACCGGACATCTTCCCTTCTTTCAGGCGAAGGTAGAAAAGGCTCGGCAAAGGATTGAAGCCCGTCGCTCACAAGCCCCCTTAAAAGCCAATATTGCCGAGAGGTGCCGGCTGCTCAACAAGAAGAAGGCGCCTCTAGATGTTAAAGCTGATACTTCTGCACATTTCCAAAGACTTCAATCTTTGGAGAGGGAGTTGGAAGACCTCAAGGCAAAGGTCCGAGCAACAGAGCAGTGCATCCAGGATGAGAAGGACCTCATAGCCCGCTCCCGACAAGAAGCAGAGAATCTGACTGCCCAGCTGAAGACAGAGCTCACAGAATTGAGCGTTTTGAGTCGGTAGATAGTGTCAGGCGAGGACAAGGATGATGAGGAAGTGATCGCAGAAGCCGGTCGCATCCATCTTGAAGCTATCGCGGTCATAGATGAATTCCTTCAGTAGAACACTTTGTATTCGTCTTATGTATCAAGTTGTCGCCCAGAACTTTTATGTATTCCAATTACACTTCTAAAGTTGATGGTTATACATCGGCTATTTGACCAACTTAGTGTGTTGTGTACGAAATATCTTTTTTACGAGCCGACCGAACATATCGGCCCCTTTTCTTGTGTGCAGCCCGACGCGTAACATCGGCTTTTACTTATACGAGCCAGCTGAATGCATCAGCTCACAGCCTGATGTGTAGCATCAGCTTTATTGGCCATCATCCCACATACTTGGGAAGTATTTCTTAAGATGTTGACCATTGACAGCCACTGGAAACTTGACGCCATCTAACTCTTTAAGCATATATGCGTTCCTAGGTAGGACTTGGTCAACTCTATAGGGCCCATGCCAATTTGGAGACCATTTGCCATACGCTGCATCCTTAGTCCCCAATGGTAACACCGCTTCCCAAACCAGATCTCCGACTTGGAATTCTTTTGGTTTGACTTTCTTGTTGTACGCGCGGGCTACCTTGGCCTTATTTTCTTTGATCTTCTCAAGTGACCAAAGTCTAAGCTCCGTAAGGTCCTCAATGTTGTCGTTCATCAGAGCAATATATTCTTCAGCTATTAGGTCATTTTGGAACTCCACGCATCTCGAGCCGGCCGTAATCTCCCACGGTAATACAGCCTCCTGTCCATACACCAGGTGATAAGGTGAAGTTTTTGTTGCTCCGTGGCACGAAACACGGTATGCCCACAATGCCTCTGATAAGACTTCATGCCAAGGATGCTCATCGACCTTTCTCTTGATCAACTTGATAAGACTCTGATTGGATGCTTTAGCTTGTACATTCACTTGAGCATAGTATGGAGAGGACATGATCAGCTTGATGCCCATGTCAGTAGCGGATTTTTTGAACTCCTCTGATATGAAGACTGACCCTCCATCCGTTGTGATGGTCTGAGGAATCCCGAACCTGTGAATGACATGTTCTTCAACAATTGATGACATCCTTCGACACCACTAACTTCATAGGGATGGCCTCCACCCACTTGGTAAAATAGTCCATGATGGCCAAAATGAACTGGTGGCCTTTGCTTGATGGAGGATTAATTTTGCCGAACATGTCCATACCCCAACCTCTGAATGGCTAGGGTTTGACGATAGGGTTCATTACTCATGTTGGTACAATCTGTATCTTTCCAAACCTTTGACATGCCTGACATCCTTTATAATATTTAAAACAATCCTCAAGCATGGTGGGCCAGTAATACCCCGATCACCTAATCAGCCACTTCATCTTATGAGCCGATTGGTGAGTCCCACAAGTGCCCTCGTGGACCTCGTGTAAGAGCTGATTCGATTCAATCGGCCCCAAGCATTTGAGCAACCATCCTTCTAAAGTCCTGTAGAACATGTCGTCCCCTATCAGGACGTATTTCATGGCCTTGTAACGTATCCTCTTAGGTGCCCCCCGATCTGGATCCTTCAACTAATTGAAGATATCGTCTCTCCAGTCTCCTTGCTCCAGTAGGTGTACCTGAAGATCAGCTCCGTCTGCCACAGCCTTGTATCCCAAAGCCATCTGTGCAAGATCATTGGCCTCTGAATTTTGTATCCTTGGAATCCAATAGAAATTTATGTACCTAAATTGGGCCATCAGCTCCTGACATTGTTCCCATAAAGGGAGAAGCGACTCGCTCTCGCACCTGTATTCTTCTATGAGCTGAGAAATCACCAGTTTTGAATCCCCAAAAATTTCTACTGCTTCTGCTCCGGCCTCAAGAAGCAATTCCATACCCTTACGCACCGCTTCATATTCTGCTAAATTGTTGGTGCAAGGGGTAGGCAACCTGATTGAAAAAGAATATGATGCCCCCTGAGGCGACATGATCAGGATACCTATACCACATCCGTCCCCACAAGCTGATCCGTCGAAGTACATGGCCCATGCTCGCACGGAGAGTGCTGCTATGTCAGTATTGATCCTTTCTGCAATAAGATCTGCCAGCGCTTGCCCTTTAACTGCCTTCGCGGGTTAGTACCAGATATCGAACTCTGACAGTGCAAACATCCACTTTTCGAGTCAGCCTTTTAACACAGGAGCTGATAGCATGTGCTTGATAACATCCGATTTGCAGATGACAATCGTTTTGGCAGATAGCAAGATATGATGAAGCTTTGTACAGGTAAAGAACAAACAAAGGCACAACTTTTCAATCTTAGGGTACCTGGTCTCCGCATCTAGCATTCTTCTGCTGAGATAGAACACAACCCTCTCCTTGCCATCATGCACTTGTATCACCACCGAAGCGATGGAGGTGTCGCCTACTGATAAATAAATGTAGAATGGCTTATCCTGCTAGGGTGGAACTAATAGGGGTGGTTTTGACAAATATTCTTTGATCTCTTCAAATGCCCGTTGTTGCTCTGCCCCCCAGTGAAACTCATCACTGGCTTTAATCTTCACCAACTCCATAAAAGGCTCAATCCGCCCAGAGAGATTGGAAATAAACCTTCTAACAAAGTTGATCTTGTGTGACGCCCTAAAAATCCACCAAATTAAATTACGCGCTAAGATGTTTTGTTCAAAACGTGGAACCCTAACCCTTGAACCAGCCTCTTTCCCGATGGCCGTACCCTCTTTCTCCTCGTCGCCGTCCCATCCCGCGCCGCTCGGTGGCCTACCGCCCACGCGCGATCACCCGCCGCGATTAGTGCCGGCGCGATTCCTTTCTCCTCGCGCAGCGCGCAAATAACGCGCGCGCGTGGCCGACCGGCCTCGGTCGCCGCCGCGATCGGCGCCGACGCCCTCCCCCCTCTCTCCTTCTCTCTTTTTCTCTCTCTCATTTTTTTCCAATCTCTCTTTTTCTCTTTTCCTTTCTTTTCCTCTCTTCCCTTTTTCCTTCCTTCTTTCTTCCTTCCCCTCCTCCCTTCTCTCTTTCCTTCCTTTCCCTGCCGCGTGGCCGAGCGCTGCCTTGGCCGTGCGTTGGCCCTGCCCCGGCCACGCCGCGACGCGAGCGCACGCGCACCGCGTGGCCGCGCGCCGCGCCGTGCCGGCCGCCGCTCGCGCTCTGCCCTGGGCCGCGCCACGCCGCGCCGCGTGCGCACGCGCGCGCTCTGTCCCCGCGTGTGCCGCACCGCCCGCCGCTGCCGCCCCCACCCCGCCGCGCGCGCGCC
The DNA here is from genome assembly GCF_002211085.1 of Panicum hallii. Classification (NCBI taxonomy): domain Eukaryota; kingdom Viridiplantae; phylum Streptophyta; class Magnoliopsida; order Poales; family Poaceae; genus Panicum; species Panicum hallii. The sequence continues at coordinate 129,604 of NW_020356183.1, read as the reverse complement.
GTCGCCCTGTGCCGCACAGCGCCGGCCCCGCGTCCGCCAGCGCACCGGCCCGCGTGCGCGCCCCGTTTCCACCTGGCCCCTCGCCTCCCTAAGCCCAGCGCCGCCCCGCCGAGCTCCCGCGGCCACCACCACCGGCTTCCGTCGCCCCACCCCCACACGTTGCCCCGGCTCAAGGTGAGTGGGGGGATCGATTCCCCTTGTCCCCCTCTCCCTTACCCCCCAGCCCCGGGCCGCCCTCGAGCCCTGGCCGGCCGGCGAGACCGCCGCCGCCGCCCCTGTCCCCTCCCCTGTTTCGGTCACGGGGGAAGTGAGGAGGGAGAAAGGGGCATTTTGCCCATAGCCCCCCCCTTTTCGTGTATTCCCCCAAAAAGAAACCCCCCTCTCTTATTTGCTCCGTTTTGCTAAAAAGACCCTACTCTTTCTAGCATTTCAAACCAAACCCCCCATTACATTAACTTAAACAAAACTGACACCCTTTAGCGTGCCCTGAGTATTCCTAGGATTCGCAAATAGATCCTTACTCCTTCTGGATAATTATGAACAGGTCCCTGGACCCCTGTATAGCCCCTGAAACCCCATTCGCCTCGTCATTTTATGCGCCAAACGACCTCCGATTGACCCGAAACTTTACCACGCCCTTTCTAGTATAGTTCTAACCACGCCATTAAGAAACCACCTGAAAATATTACCCCTACCGCCGTAACTAAATCATTTCCGATTCAAGCTCAACGATAAAAGCTTTTAGTTCTCTCGCTTGATTGTATGCCTGCTTGTTTGCGTCGTAGGACACGGAGTGAACGAGGAAGTCCCCGACTGCGACCAAGCAACCGAGGACCAGTTCTGCGACCCCGAACCCGAGGGACAGTGCTTCGATCGGGACCTCCCGTAAGGACTTGACGATGGCAAGTTCAATCCCGCCCTTTGATGCATGCTTCTGTCCTAATTTTTATAAACACAATCCAGTGGCCTGTTTTATAAAATTGCATGGTTTTGCTTACTGAAAACATGGTAGGATAGCCACCCTTGTTTGTGATATCCATACCTTGACCACCTGGTTTTATAAAGAAAGTGTGTGTGTGTGGGGGAAGGGATAAAATGTGGTTTTTTGCAAGATGAGTCAGACGGGATGGATGGCAATTCTATGTGATTTGCCGTTGGTGTGCTCGTACCTGTGTGGTTGAGCGAGGAAGGGAGATATCCATCTTGTCACCTCTAAGGACCGAGTTGATGTGTCGTCTCACCTAGCTTCCTGTCGTGCAAACCACTTGACCGTTGTATGGGCAACGGCTTAGCCTAGCCCCACTAGTTAGCCTGATAGCCATCAGGAGGGCTGGGAGCAACGGGTGATCAAGGAGACGGGATAAGTTCTGTGTGACTTATGCCCCGGTTAAACCTCGGTGATAGGTTGAATGACCTCTTGATAGATCCCGTGGTGGCTAGCCAGGTCTAGCTTAGGTGGGTAAGGGCTTTGATGGGATCTGCACCGGCACTAAGGTGTTCGTGCTGCGGTACCCCACCTGTGGGTAAAGTTGCACACCTGTGCAGAGTTAAAATCTATTCGAATAGCCGTGCCCACGGTATTGGGCAAGTTACGGTGTGGTCACATAACTAGTGTTTCTCTGGGATTGGTGTGTGTGTTACTCGGAAAGTGTCCGGCAGTTGTGCCGTGTGCTACTGCGGACGGGGAGTCCGGTGGCAGCTTAAAACATGGATCCTGTGTGGATCAATACCGTGTGCTCCTCGATACTTAAAAGCTTGTTATGGAAAATTGTTTTAAACGAACCTTTGCATATAACCGAGTTTCTGAAAAGAACCCTGACCTTTCCCTTGGACTGCCCTGCGCATTGTTCTCTGTTATAACCCCCCCCCCCCCCCGTGGGTGTGATTGGACTTGCTGAGTACGTTCGTACTCACCCCATTCTTACTTCTTACAGCAGAAGGTCCCGACTACACTCCCGAAGACGTCGAGTAGGGTTTCGTCCTGCACCCAGTCTTGCCTGTGGTTAAGGCCACCGATGGAGTTCCGCATGGCGCCAGACTCTGATTATTCCCTTTTTGTAACTAGTGTAGTGGTGTGGGTTTTAGTTGTAATCCTCGCGATAGTGGCGCTTCACTGCCCATTACCGCGAAGAGTTGTACGGTGATGTACCATCTGATGTAATAAAAGTGTTATCAGCCTCCTGGGACTGATAAATTAACACTTTTAAGTCTTCCCTGATGGGGGGACGCTTCAGGTGGTATCAGAGCCGTAGGCTGGCCGTAGGGCGTAACCCTAGAAGCGAGACCCTGTTTCAGACCCTAGGACTTGTTCTGACTTAGATATTTTTCTGCACAAACACTCACCGCTGGTCTTTGCCCTGTTCCAGATGGCTGGCAATGGATGGACTAACGGAATCTGCCACGTAGAGCCCGGCCTTCCTAAGTTATTATTACTCAGCCTGGAATGCGTTGGGGTTATGGAACCACCAGAGTATGCCTACCGAGAATACATCTCCGGAGGCACCCTTCGGTGCGATATGATGGTCTTTGTGGAGAGGAGCACTCGCTACCCTGATGTGGACCCTTGGTTCATCTCCACCTCTGGTTTCCGCTTCCCTGACACCTACCGCAAGGCCGCTCGTAAAGCCCTGCGACGGCTGCGTGTGCTCTACAGGCACCACCTTCAGCGGACTTCTATGGGATTTTTCCCACCCGCTGAGGGAAGAGGACGCACTTGGATTGCCCGAATGAGGGGACTTGGACGAGAAGAAGAAGACCTAGAAGATACGGTCTCCCACCTATCCATCTACCTTACCGGCTTGGATACACTCTACCACAAACAGGCGGCACAACTGAAGCAGCTAATCCATGGGATTGGAAAGATAACCCAGGAGCTGGAGGAACAACGGACAAGAGCCGCCGGCGCCGAGTATTCCTTAGCCGCCCTCCAAGCCCAGATACAGGAAAACGAAAACCGTAGCGGAATAGGTGGATGGATAGAGGAAGAAGAAGAAGAACCCGAGGAAACCCATTGGGATAGGGGTACTCAGACCGAAGATGAGATGGATCGGTTCCTTCCAATAAAGAAGCGCCCGATCAGGACCGAGGAGGAATCCCCATGATAGGATTAGCACTCTGAGCTAGAACCCTACCCTAATAACCACGTAGCCATGGAAACTGTACCCCCATGATGCAATAATAAATGTGATCTACTCCCTTTTGTACCTGTGCTAGATTGTTTACCCTGTCCTTGTTTCAGATGGCTGAGGAAGGATGGACCCAGGGCGATTGCCAAGCTGCACCTAGCTTTCCCAGCCTTTTGATCAACACCCTGGAAGGCCTTGGCGTTACAGAACGCCCGAGGTACTACAGCCGAGAGTACGAGCACCATGGTACCCTCCGCTGCAGGGTGATCCTGGTCATCGCCAGGAGCAACCGCTACTCCGACATCCAGCCTTGGCGAGCGACTGCCACAGGGTTTAGACACCAGGACACCTACCCCTGGCCATCAGAAAGGCACTCCGTTATTTGTGCCGGATTTTTGAAGAACACCTCGCCCCCACGCCAGCAAAGTACTTCCCGCCGGCCATCAGAACCCCAGTCTGGGAAGCACGCATGAGAAACCTGGAACGGCGTCGCCACGAAGAAGTACCCCTGTACCAAGTGGCTACTTACCTAGCCGCCCTGGACCAACTCTTTGACGAGCAAGTCAACCTTCTAAGGGAGCAGACCCATCGAGCCGAGCAAGCAGAGCTCGCAGTGAGGTTACAACAGATCCGAGCCGCCCACGCCGAGACGAGAGCCGCAGTAGCGGTCAGTAGCGAAGCAGTCGCCCAAGAGAGCCTTAGACAGGCCCGAGACCGGCGTATGCAAGATTGGACCCGGAGTGGGACACCAGTCCCGGCGATTGGGGAAGACCATGTTTTACTCGGGACACCCGTCATAGGATGGGGACCGCTCTTTGGGAACACGCAAGCCCCGCCAGGGAACCCTGAAAGTTCTGCTGCCGCCGTCGGGGGGGATGCTGCAGCGCAACCCTTGACAGATGGGAACCCGGGGAACGGCGAGCGAGGGTTGCTCACACTCCCCACCCTGGGAGAAGGCGCACCTCGCGAGTAGAGTGACCGACGCCGTCCCAGTGATGCCCCTTCCCCAGCCCTTTCTGTTTACGACGTGCCCTTAAGACAAGACCCTGGCCGAGTAGCACGAGACCTAGTTGTACCCCCCTTGCAGTAATAAAAGGGTTTGTGCTTGTTGTTTGCGATGATTGTGTGCTGGTTTGTTGTGTGCTGCTTGTTTATATGGGTACCGGCAGAAAGTAGATTCTGCCTTATATATACGAATTAAACAACTTAAACATCACATAATCGTAACCCCCATCTACCCAATCAACAGGTGACCCCCCGGAACGTCGCGAGGGCCTCCCGTAGCCGGAACCCCGCAACCGCTGGTGCTGGAGCACAGCCTGTTGAACAAGACCTCCCCCAGGAAGAACAGGAGGTCAGCCAAAATCGAGGAGAAAATCAAGGAGAGCAGCTACCACCGCCCCCACCCCTCGGAGACTTGGCACAGATAATCCATAACCAGACCCTCATTCTGGAGACACTGGCGAATGCCCTCATTAACCGGCAGCCATGAGGGTAGAATATGAACGACAAGCTGACGGCCTTTCTAAGGACCAAGCCACCCACCTTTGCCGGATCCTGCAACCTGTTGGATGCTGACGATTGGCTACGAGTGATCCAGAGGAAGCTCGAACCATTCGAATGCCAGGACCGAGACAAAGTCCTTCTGGCAGCCCACCAGCTCACCGGAACAGCATTATCCTGGTGGGAAAACTATTGTGCCGCAGCCGAAGATGCCTCTACCATCACTTGGGGAGAATTCGTGAGGGAGTTCCGCCGCTACCACATCCCTTCAGCCACCATGAAGCACAAGGCGGATGAATTCCGCGCACTACAACAAGGAAGCATGACGGTGGAGGAGTACACCCACCGGTTTATCGAATTGGCCCGATATGCGCCGGAGGAAGTGAACGACGACGATAAGAAGCAAGACATGTTCAAGAAGGGGTTAAGCCCAGAACTCCGGACCCTGCTTACCCCTCAGATCTATCCGGACTTCAACACCCTGATGAACAAGGCTATCCTCACGGAAAGGGCCAAAGCCGAAGAGAGGAAGGATAATAAACGCAAATTCCTGGAGAGTAAGGCCCGCCAACAGGACCGCTTCCAAAAGCCGAGGAACTCCAACTACACTGCACCAAGATCTCAGGCCCCAATGCAGTATAGGACTCAGTCCCAAGTGACAGGATCACGGGCCCCGGAAGCACAGCCTAAGAGTCAGAACACCATGAGGGCCCCGCAGAACAACACAAGCCTGGTTGCTTCCGACAACAACAATGTTAGGGCCTGTTTCAACTGCTGTGAGACAGGGCATTTCATCGCCAACTGCCCTTACGCCAAGAACAAGCCGGCTACATCGACCTTCTCCAACACGGTGAATGGGCCCAGACCAGCCCTGACCGGTGCCAACTGAGTGCCCATCCGCAACAATGACAACAGCCAGCAGATGAAGCAACAATCATTTGGATGAGCCCGCGTCAATCACATCGACGCGCAGGAGGCTCAAGAAGCTCAGGGCGTGGTGCTCGGTGAGTACCTAGTCAACTCAGCTCTGGCAACAGTACTATTTGATTCTGGAGCATCGCACTCATTTATATCCTCGAGCTATGTGGAGAAACACAAAATGCCTACAGTACTACTAAAAACACCCCTATTAACCCGGACGCCTGGAGGCGACATCAATTGTCAATTAGGATGTCCACGAGTAAGGATCAATTTAAGTGGGGTAGACTTTCTAGCAGATTTGGTAGTACTTAAGTCTGGGGGAATAGACGTGATCCTTGGAATGGACTGGTTAAGCCGACACAATGGTCTCATAGGCTGTACCGACAAAGTGGTACACCTAACAAACCCCGGAGGAGTACAAGTGATCTGCCATACATGGGACAGTAAGGTTGACCCAATGGTGTTTAGCATGGAAGCCAAGCCCTTAGAAGGAGTCCCGGTGGTAAACGAATACCCAGACGTATTCCCCGAAGAGCTTCCCGGTATGCCGCCGGACAGGGATATAGAATTCGTCATAGACCTTATCCCCGGAACGTCCCCTATAGCCAAGAGACCCTATAGGATGGCGGCCTCTGAGTTAACAGAATTAAAGAAGCAACTAGAAGAACTGCAACGAATTGGCTTCATTAGACCAAGCTCGTCGCCATGGGGAGCCCCGGTGCTGTTTGTCAAGAAGAAAGATGGGAGTATGAGGTTGTGTGTAGATTACCGAGCACTGAACGAGGTTACCATTAAGAATAAGTACCCCCTCCCCAGGATTGATGACCTTTTCGATCAGCTAAAAGGAGCCAAGTACTTTTCCAAGATCGATCTAAGGTCAGGATATTTTCAGCTCAAGATTAGGGAAAGTGATATCCCTAAGACAGCTTTTGTCACCCGCTACGGGCAGTTTGAGTTCACCGTAATGTCCTTCGGACTAACTAATGCCCCTGCCTATTTTATGAACCTCATGAACAAGGTATTTATGGACGAGCTGGATAAGTTTGTCGTAGTCTTTATCGACGACATACTTATCTACTCCAAGAGTATTCAGGAACATGAGCAGCATCTACGGGTAGTATTGGAAAAGCTGAGGACACATAGACTATATGCCAAGTTTAGCAAGTGCGAATTCTGGCTGGAGAGAGTAGCTTTCCTTGGTCACATTCTGACCGCGAAAGGTGTAGCAGTGGATCCAGAAAAGGTCGAAGCAGTTTCCAACTGGCAGCGACCGACTAATGTTAGTGAAATCAGAAGTTTTCTTGGATTAGCCGGGTACTATCGGAGATTTATTGAGGGGTTCTCTAAGATAGCCCGACCCATGACGGAACTTCTTAAGAAGGAGAAGAAGTTCGCCTGGACAGAATCTTGTGAAAGAAGTTTTCAAGAATTGAAGCAGAGATTGACAACCGCCCCAGTGCTGACCCTGCCAGACATTCATCGGGATTTTGTCATTTATTGTGACGCATCCCGACAAGGATTAGGGTGTGTTCTGATGCAAGACGGGAAAGTCGTTGCATATGCTTCCCGCCAACTCAGGACTCATGAGCAGAATTATCCGACCCATGATTTGGAATTGGCAGCCGTAGTGCATGCCCTTAAGATTTGGAGACACTACCTGATTGGAAATAAGTGTGAGATTTACACCGACCATAAGAGTCTGAAGTACATCTTCACCCAGCCGGATTTGAACCTAAGACAAAGAAGATGGTTGGAGTTGGTCAAGGATTATAATTTGGAAATTCATTATCACCCTGGAAAAGCGAACGTGGTAGCCGATGCCTTGAGTCGGAAATCCCATGGACCTAAAGATGACCATCTGCGTGAGGAAATGGCACGATTAAACGTGCACATTGTTCCTCGAGGTTCCAGCCATGTGCTGAACGTCCAACCAACACTAGAGGATAAAATTAGAGAGGCTCAAAACTCGGATCAGGAGCTAGTAAAGATCTGCAAACAAACTGGAGAAAACAAAGCACCAGGTTTTAGAGTGGACGATAAGGGGACGTTGTGGTACGAGGATAGGATTTGTGTACCCCAGGATGGAGACTTCCTGCAGATAATCATGGACGAAGCCCATAACTCAGCCTACTCCATCCACCCAGGATCCACCAAAATGTATATGGATATAAAGCAAAAATATTGGTGGAATGGAATGAAGGCGGATATTGCACGATTTGTGGCTCATTGTGATACCTGCCAAAGGATCAAGGCCGAACATCAAAAGCCGGCAGGATTATTGCAACCCTTGCCTATCCCGGTTTGGAAATGGGATGAGATAGGAATGGACTTTGTAGTGGGTCTACCTAAAACACAGAAGGGACACGATTCCATATGGGTAATAGTGGACCGACTCACTAAATCGGCACATTTCATACCCGTACGAACTAATTACGAAGGGGAAAAGCTAGCAAAGCTTTACATTGAAAATATAGTAAAATTGCATGGAGTGCCTAGCAGAATTATATCAGATAGAGGAACTCAATTCACCTCTAGGTTTTGGAAAAGCTTACATCAAGCCATGGGCACCAAGTTAGATTTCAGCTCTGCATATCACCCACAGACGGATGGTCAAACCGAGAGGGTAAATCAAATTATGGAGGATATGCTAAGAGCATGTGTCCTGACCTATGGAAAGGACTGGGAGCAGAGTCTGCCTTATGCAGAATTCTCGTACAACAATAATTACCAAGCCAGCTTGCGCATGTCGCCATTCGAAGCTCTCTATGGAAGGAAGTGCAAAACTCCCCTAATGTGGTCAGAAGTTGGAGAACGTGCGCTAATAGGACCTGCACTTATAAAAGAAGCAGAAGAAAAAGTAGCGGAGATCCGCGAGAAGTTGAAAGCGGCCCAATCTCGACAAAAGAACTACGCAGATAAGAGAAGGCGAGAAATAAGTTTCAACCCAGGCGATTTTGTTTACCTCAAGGTCTCACCCATTCGAGGGACGCGAAGGTTTCAAGTACAAGGAAAATTGGCCCCTCGATACATTGGACCGTATCGAGTTCTGAAGAGAGTCGGAGCAGTAGCATACCGACTGGAGTTACCAGAAGAAATATCGGATATACACCCAGTGTTTCATGTCTCGCAATTAAGAAGGTGTTTGAGAGTACCCGAGGGAGAACATGTGCCAGCGGAAACAATAGACCTGCAGCCGGATCTGCGATACCAGGAAGTACCGGTATAAATTCTAGACACTGTCACTAGGAGGACAAGAAACTCTGAAGTACGGATATGCAGGGTTCAATGGAGCAGACACGGAATAGAAGAAGCGACATGGGAACGCGAAGAGGCTTTAAAGAAGGAATTTCCCCATCTGTTTAGGAGCCAGCCGAATATCGAGGACGAGATTCATTTAAGTGGGGTAGGTTTGTGACGCCCTAAAAATCCACCAAATTAAATTACGCGCTAAGATGTTTTGTTCAAAACGTGGAACCCTAACCCTTGAACCAGCCTCTTTCCCGATGGCCGTACCCTCTTTCTCCTCGTCGCCATCCCATCCCGCGCCGCTCGGTGGCCTGCCGCCCACGCGCGATCACCCGCCGCGATTAGTGCCGGCGCGATTCCTTTCTCCTCGCGCAGCGCGCAAATGCCGCGCGCGCGTGGCCGACCGGCCGGGGTCGCCGCCGCGATCGGCGCCGACGCCCTCCCCCCTCTCTCCTTCCCTCTTTTTCTCTCTCTCATTTTTTTCCAATCTCTCTTTTTCTCTTTTCCTTTCTTTTCCTCTCTTCCCTTTTTCCTTCCTTCTTTCTTCCTTCCCCTCCTCCCTTCTCTCTTTCCTTCCTTTCCCTGCCGCGTGCCCGAGCGCTGCCTTGGCTGTGCGTTGGCCCTGCCCCGGCCGCGCCGCGACGCGCGCGCGCGCGCACCGCGTGGCCGCGCGCCGCGCCGTGCCGGCCGCCGCTCGCGCTCTGCCCCTGCGCCGCGCCACGCCGCGCCGCGCGCGCACGCGCGCGCTCTGTCCCCGCGCGTGCCGCACCGCCCGCCACTGCCGCCCCGCCCCGCCGCGCGCGCGCCGTCGCCCTGTGCCGCACAGCGCCGGCCCCGCGTCCGCCAGCGCACCGGCCCGCGTGCGCGCCCCATTTCCACCGCCGGCCGCCCCTGTGCGCGCCCACGCGCGGCACTGCTGGCCGCCCCCTCCGCCGTTCGGCCACACCAAGCCGCCGCGCCGCTCGCCGCTCGCCTGAGACGTCCCGTCCACCTCGCCACCCGTGCGCCGCTCCGCGACAACCACAAGCGGCCGGAGCGCCATTAATGGCGCCCCGCACCGCCTGCCGGCCGCCACCATCCCATTCCCCTCCGCCCCACCGCCTCCTTCCTCTATAAATTGACTCCCCGCGCGGCTCACCCACCCCACAACCTGCTCCGCCACCCGGCCCCTCGCCTCCCTAAGCCCAGCGCCGCCCCGCCGAGCTCCCGCGGCCACCACCACCGGCTTCCGTCGCCCCACCCCCACACGTTGCCCCGGCTCAAGGTGAGTGGGGGGATCGATTCCCCTTGTCCCCCTCTCCCTTACCCCCCAGCCCCGGGCCGCCCTCGGGCCCTGGCCGGCCGGCGAGACCGCCGCCGCCGCCCCTGTCCCCTCCCCTGTTTCGGTCACGGGGGAAGTGAGGAGGGAGAAAGGGGCATTTTGCCCATAGCCCCCCCCTTTTCCTGTATTCCCCCAAAAAGAAACCCCCCCTCTCTTATTTGCTCCGTTTTGCTAAAAAGACCCTACTCTTTCTAGCATTTCAAACCAAACCCCCCATTACATAAACTTAAACAAAACCGACACCCTTTAGCGTGCCCTGAGTATTTCCTAGGATTCGCAAATAGATCCTTACTCCTTCTGGATAATTACGAACAGGTCCCTGGACCCCCGTATAGCCCCTGAAACCCCATTCGCCTCGTCATTTTATGCGCCAAACGACCTCCGATTGACCCGAAACTTTACCACGCCCTTTCTAGTATAGTTCTAACCACGCCATTAAGAAACCACCCGAAAAATATTACCCCTACCGCCGTAACTAAATCATTTCCGATTCAAGCTCAACGATAAAAGCTTTTAGTTCTCTCGCTTGATTGTATGCCTGTTTGTTTGCGTCGTAGGACACGGAGTGAACGAGGAAGTCCCCGACTGCGACCAAGCAACCGAGGACCAGTTCTGCGACCCCGAACCCGAGGGACAGTGCTTCGATCGGGACCTCCCGCAAGGACTTGACGATGGCAAGTTCAATCCCGCCCTTTGATGCATGCTTCTGTCCTAATTTTTATAAACACAATCCAGTGGCCTGTTTTATAAAATTGCATGATTTTGCTTACTGAAAACATGGTAGGATAGCCACCCTTGTTTGTGATATCCATACCTTGACCACCTGGTTTTATAAAGAAAGTGTGTGTGTGTGTGGGAAGGGATAAAATGTGGTTTTTTGCAAGATGAGTCAGACGGGATGGATGGCATTTCTATGTGATTTGCCGTTGGTGTGCTCGTACCTGTGTGGTTGAGCGAGGAAGGGAGATATCCATCTTGTCACCTCTAAGGACCGAGTTGATGTGTCGTCTCACCTAGCTTCCTGTCGTGCAAACCACTTGACCGTTGTATGGGCAACGGCTTAGCCTAGCCCCACTAGTTAGCCTGATAGCCATCAGGAGGGCTGGGAGCAACGGGTGATCAAGGAGACGGGATAAGTTCTGTGTGACTTATGCCCCGGTTAAACCTCGGTGATAGGTTGAATGACCTCTTGATAGATCCCGTGGTGGCTAGCCAGGTCTAGCTTAGGTGGGTAAGGGCTTTGATGGGATCTGCACCGGCACTAAGGTGTTCGTGCTGCGGTACCCCACCTGTGGGTAAAGTTGCACACCTCTGCAGAGTTAAAATCTATTCGAATAGCCATGCCCACGGTATTGGGCAAGTTACGGTGTGGTCACATAACTAGTGTTTCTCTGGGATTGGTGTGTGTGTGTTACTCGGAAAGTGTCCGGCAGTTGTGCCGTGTGCTACTGCGGACGGGGAGTCCGGTGGCAGCTTAAAACATGGATCCTGTGTGGATCAATACCGTGTGCTCCTCGATACTTAAAAGCTTGTTATGGAAAATTGTTTTAAACGAACCTTTGCATATAACCGAGTTTCTGAAAAGAACCCTGACCTTTCCCTTGGACTGCCCTGTGCATTGTTCTCTGTTATAACCCCCCCCCCCCATGGGTGTGATTGGACTTGCTGAGTACGTTCGTACTCACCCCATTCTTACTTCTTACAGCAGAAGGTCCCGACTACACTCCCGAAGACGTCGAGTAGGGTTTCATCCTGCACCCAGTCTTGCCTGTGGTTAAGGCCACCGATGGAGTTCCGCATGGCGCCAGACTCTGATGATTCCCTTTTCGTAACTAGTGTAGTGGTGTGGGTTTTAGTTGTAATCCTCGCGATAGTGGCGCTTCACTGCCCATTACCGCGAAGAGATGTACGGTGATGTACCATCTGATGTAATAAAAGTGTTATCAGCCTCCTGGGACTGATAAATTAACACTTTTAAGTCTTCCCTGATGGGGGGATGCTTCATCTTGCCAATGAGCTACTGGAGCTCCTTCTTTGTAGTAGGTGGCACCATTGTTTTTATAGCTTTCTAACTCTTTAGGCTGATCTCAATTCCTCTTTCATAAACCAAGAAACCCAAGAACTGACCGGCCGATACGCTGAAAGCGCATTTCTTCGGGTTCATCTTAAGCTCGAACCTTCTAGTTCGTTCTAGAACTTGCTGTACATCTCCTAAGTGTCCTTCAACCGATGTAGATTTAACCACGACGTCGTCAATGTATATCTCCACCAACTTGCCAATCAGATCATGAAAGATGTAATTCATGTCATGTTGATACGTGGCGCCGGCATTCTTCAACCCGAAGGTCATGACCACATACTCGAACAATCCTACTGCCCCGGGTACTCTGAACGCGGTTTTGTGTATATCCTTCGAAGCCATGAAAATCTGGTTATAGCCGGCGTTGCTGTCCATGAAACTCAAAATCTTGTGACCAGCAGCTGTGTTGATCAATGTCTCCACGACAGGCATCGATTATTCGTCCTTCGGTGTAGCTCTATTGAGGTCTCTGAAGTCCACTCAGACTCGCCATAGGCCATCCTTCTTTTGCACAGGTACAACACTTGAAATCCACTCAGCATACCTGCACGGCCTGATGAATCCTGCTTCTAGCATCTTCTTCACTTCTTTCTTGACTTCTTCTAGAACTTCAGCCTTCATTTGTCGCGCTCGCTGCTGAAACGGCCAAAATCCAGTCTTAAGAGGGAGCCGATGCTCAACGGTGCTCCTGTCCAACCCAAGCATCTCCGTGTAATCCCAGGTGAAACAATCTGCGTACTCCTTCAGTAGAGCTATCATCGGCTCTTGTAGACACGGGCTTAACTTTTTGCTGATGAATGTTGGTCGTGGCTTATCCCCAGGACCAGAGTCAACGTCTTCGAGCTCGTCAGCCGTTGCAAACCTTTATCCTAGGATTCCATCATCTGTCGAGTCAACGCTGCAAATGGACAAGGAATGTGATGACAAGAGTTTTGACCGATTGTTAGGATCGGCTGCCTTATAAACTTCATTAATCCTTGAAACTTTTCGATCGATATATGGCCGGCTACCAGAGCGGGCCTCCTTGTATTTGCCATGATTATGCAAAACACTTGTCATCAAAAGTTTACATTTTATTTTTTTGGGTCGATCACGGGTATCGGCCTTGCCAAGTGCGTCAGAATAGCTCGCCCTTGATGTTTCGTCTATTCTGTAAGGCTAGTGGATAAGACCAGCCTCACCCCATGTTTTGTAGCTTCTACGCGATCACAGCCTTCCAAACTAACTCCTAAAATCGGCTCTTGATCTTCTGCGTCCCAAATGCTCATGGCGGCGTGTGAAATCTCGATAGAGTCATCCGCATGAACCACCTCTACTTCGTCTCCATCCCACTGAATCAGACATTGGCACATCGTGGAAGGAATGCAGCAGTTGGCGTGAATCCAATCCCTCCCCAGTAGGATGGTGTAAGTGCTCTTGCTGTTGATGACAAAGAAAGAGGTGGGGACTGTGGCAGAACCAACCTGAATTACACTGGCTCAAGTACGCGAGTCCACTCTTGAGGGCTCCAACGTACTTGAAACGGTATAATCCCTTGGCCTGTCGGGTAACGTCCCGATAAACCACCGAATGCAGGATCAAACAAGGTACCTCGCACGAAGGCGAGTCCAGAGATACAATCGCCATCACATTTTACATCACGGGCAGATATATTACATGAGTGTTGAAAAGTAACATCAGTTTCAAACTGATAAGAGTTATTACAAATCGGTTCAAGTTTTCAAGCTTACGACAGTAGAATTTAACCACAACCACTATACACATCGCCAGTATAGATATCATGCTAGCCCTGGCATGATATCACTCGGTAGGATCTGTGTTGGCCGGGGATGGGTCCCACTCCACGGACCAACCATCGGGCAGAGGGTAAGGCCACGGCATAGGCAAAGCAGAGTCGTCAGGGGGATTACCTGAACAAAAAGTCGCAAGGCAAGACTGAGTATGCTACTACTTAGCAAGGCTTACCCGTTCATGGTATACTTAGCCATGTAACTAGACTTATGAAGGCTTAAATGGTTGCGGGTAGAGTTTTCAGCTGAAAAGCAACAAAGAGTAGATCCTTAATTTCAAATTTTAGTTTTCCAGTTCTAGGTGATTAATCATTCTAGGTAAGCACCTATAACTATTCAAGTATGGTAGAATCTTTAGTCAAATATCATCTTTGATAACCATAAAGTTGCTCTTGTTACTCTACGTGGCAAAGGGATCAAGCAGTCTCAATCTCCATGAGAAATGGACGATTCCTGAATCGAATTTCAGCCTTGCAAGGGTAAACCTAACTCACACACTTGGAACATACAATGATTGTTCCGAAGCAACCGTTTGCCTTTCATTCCGACTCGTGGATTAGATCTACCACAAGTGACTGCAGGACCATACGCACATCCAATATGCAGGATGTACGTCTATAGAGCGACTACACGACTGTACTCCTAGTTGCCCGACAACACGTATTCCCACACGTCGAAGAGAGTAACAGGAAAAACCAAATACGAGTGGTGGGAGGTATGTCCACTCCTCGGGCCGATTGGTTACTAGGCTTACCGCTTACCATATTTCACGGCATGTGGTTAGTACTTTCAAACACTTAACCACTGCTGCCACACACTGCGACCTTATCAAGTTCATCAACACAGACGGGGTATCATCTCAACCATGATACTTCACATAAATCCCGTCCGTCATCCTTATAGTGATTACAGGAATGTAAACATTGCAACTCCTATCTCGCGTGAGTGACAGGAAATCACCCGACTTCTACCGATCCTATTAGCATAGCGGCTATTCGAACTCAAGTTCTAATATTCACTACATTGGTTCCTAGGAAAATGCAACTAGGGTTTCTCATACAATTCCTAAGAACTTAATGCATAGATAGTTATAAATAAATATAGATTGCAGTGTAAATAAAGTAAGGATTTCTTTTCTGTTGAAACTTAAATTTATGAACAATCCAACTTTACATTCTGTAACGACATCTTCGATGATGAGGTAAGAAGGTAAGGATCCTCAGCTAACTGGGGAGTTAGCTGATGTGAACCCGTTAGGGTTTGTTCCCGATCTTTCGATGAGAGGGGATGGATAACTCGATCGGTGGATGGAGATGGCATTCACGGCCCGACTACAGCCTTCCAAGGATGCTGTGCCTTAGCAACTGATACACCACCTCCAATGGCTGCTGCGATCTTGTGGAGCGCAACACCCAGCCACTAGGGCACTCGTCCTGCAAGCAATCGAAGAACAAGCAAGAACAAGTAGAACAAGCAACTCAATTGCAAATATGGAGATAAGAACCAATCTAAAATCACAAAGGTGGGATTCTGAATCGAGTAGAACGGATGGTCTAGCCGACACATGTGTCTACAAGCAAGTAGCAATGGCTAAACTTTCAACAAAACAAAACCCAATCTATTCGTGGTGGCTATGGAGGTATATGAGAGGGTAGAGGATGACCAGGACGTGGTGGAGGTCGTCCCTAAACCCTAGGACGCGCCCCTGTTGGGCCCCAATTGATACATGCCCCATCGGGCCAAAATCAGGTGACACAGCACCGTGGACAGAAAAGGTCTTTGTAGTACATCAATGATTGAGGCCGCCTCGGAGAAGATATAGACATGAGTCTGGATCCATATGAAAGTAGACTTTATAAGCTTTCCGTGAAGTCCAAGAACTCCCCAATCGGAGTCCGTATGAAGTCGTGACAGCTGTTACAACTTAATTCTGTCCTGCAGTCCGAATCCAATATCCAAAACGTGTTGGATTTGGACTCTTCCTTTTCTTGCACCAAAAGTGACGTGGTGGCCTGGTGGAGAACATTGGGAAGACTTGGGCTTGGTCCCCAATCGATTTCTTTGGTCCTCCGTATTTTCCATGTAATTTCCACACACGGTTTTATCCAGTTAAGTAATTCTGAAAATGAGAATGCAACGAAATCATAGTGCAGCATTAATTTTTCAAATGTATCAAATTTAATCTTGATATAGAGTTGATTCACCTTTGGACAAGAAGGTACTAATATGGTTGTATCTGTCCTCATCATTCTCCCCTTCTTGGCTGAAAACCGTCCTCAGTTTGGCGTTACGAGTGTTGTTCAGTAATGGAGTCTTTTCAAGTTCTTTCAAATATAATCCTGAAACTCCCAATAAAATACAAGGCAGCAAGATTTGCTCCCCTTCTTGAAAATTGACTTGCAACATGTTATCAATAGCAAAGAAACTCGATATGGTATAATTAGTTTCAGTGCAAGTCATTTGCTGATCGCTTTGAGGCACTCTTAAAGGAGGTTTCAAATCTAAATAAATATACACCGACGCACCATGTACTCTCCATGAATGTTATATTTTCCAATTCCATAGAATGAAGAATGATCAAAACATGGCGAAATGCAATTCTGAAATAATTTCGTCTCTAAACAATCTAGATTGCAAAGAATATCAAACTCAATGTAACCCAAAGTATTCAAAGATGATATGAGTTTCAGCTCTTCATTCTTATTATCAACGCAACGAACATCATGAAAAGCAACATGTTCATCATTCAAATCAGATTGCACATGTCCATGTACTAGTTGTGTGGTAGATTTGAGTGAAGTATGATCATGCAACTCCTCTTTATCACAAGGACCAACAAGCAAATCACCATGTAACAAAGGCAAATCAGCAATGATTTCCACTATTTGTTGTTCTCTAGTAGCATGATAAGTAGACAATTGCGTTTGATCTTGATGGCACTCACCTCTAGTATCTGAAGCACTCCATACGTTACCTATATGAGCCTCCTTAGGGAAGGATGGCAGAAGAAGCTTGTCTTCTTGATTATCCATTGATGCACATGGCAGCTCATCTCCCGAGTTGGAGATGGGCCCAATTTCCTGCAAATTATTAGAACCATACACAGGAACAAAAGGAAACTCCTCTGCTGAAAGCACTTTATCATTGCAAGTATGCAAGGCTAACAAAATCTCATTTTCAGCAGTGCAAGCTAATTTTAACAATTGAGGCAAGGAAGTATATGTTTCATGAACAAGAATATCATATATTTCTTTGTTCAGCCCTCTCAAAAATCTGTTTTCAGTAGCATCTTCGCATTCTATCAAACCACATTGCAACATAAGAATCTGGAGATCTAGGTAGTATGTTTCAACGGTGTTATTACCTTGTTTCAAACTTTGTAGCTTAGCAAGCAAATGATCAGCATAATATTCAGGAATAAAGTACTCTCTAAAAACAGTTTTTAACGCATTCCATGTTTTAGGTACCTTATCATGTCTACATAAGCGTTTCCAAACAGTCAAAGCATAATCAATAAGAACTCCAGCAACAGCTAGAATTTTTTGCTCTTCTAACAAATCATGTTTGCAAAATTCTAAATGTACTGCTAGTTCCTATTTAACATATCTTTTAGGATCAAACTTACCATCATATAACGGCAAGTGTTGAATGACATTCTGAATCTGAAGGTGTACTTTCATTAGCTCAAAAATCTCTGAATCATCTGCCATAATTAGTAGAAAACAAGAAACACAAATAATATGTGCCCTCCTATCAAGTACTAGGATGTGTCGATTGTAAAACTCTCAAACTCAACTTGTTTAAAACAAGCTCTTACAAGTTCTTACCAAGCCAAAACAGGACAGGTCGGCAATCAACAAGTCAAGCACCTGGAAAGAAGTGTATCGGTGCTGCAACAACAATACCTATCAAGCCATAGTCGGATATATGGAGCTGTAGGTGGGCTAAAAAAATACAAGGAAATACTAGCACCACATTAGTCACAAAAGCAAGCTCAGTAATCGTTCAACGGCGGGAGTGTGCTGGTCCTAACCTAGACCGTGCTAGAGGCGTGAGCCTGGACACAAAGGAAAGTCACAACACACCTCCAGAATCAAAACAGAAACACAAAGAACAGCCCCTTTCTTTTTCCTTTTCCTTTCTTCTTTTTTTTCTTTCGTTTCTTTTTCTTCTTTTGTTTTTTTCTTTTCTTTTCAGGGGAATAAAATCTTTTGTTTGACAACCAAAACAAAAATATTACTGCATACAACCTCTACCAACTTGGAATGACAAATCTTGTTTCAAACAGCCAAACGCACAAATCTCCAAGTCGATTCTGGAGCGCTCAGATGAAGTTTGTGACCAAGGTCAGATCCATTGGAAAGAGCATGAGTTAAGCTCTCTAGATTGTCTTAAAACTACCAAATCGGATACTGAACACAGAAACTATAGCAGTTTTCTTCCCGGGCTGAATTGAAACTCTGAAACAAAATTTGGTGATAAGAACTCGAAACTCTAAAGAACTACAACTAAGACCAGCAAATCGACACAACCGATGCAACCGAAAACTCAACAATCCCTAACTAAGAAGTACTAGTAAAGGCTCAAAAGGGTCTATAGGATTGCGGTGGGGAAAAAATTCTACTATTTTTGGCTTTTTCTAGACTGTAGGAAAATAAAAATAGCGAAGGATTGGAAGTCTGTCACCGAACAACCTTGCTCTGATTACCAACTGATGTGAACCCGTTAGGGTTTGTTCCCGATCTTTCAGTGAGAGGTGATGGATAACTTGATTGGTGGATGGAGACGGCATTCACGGCCCGACTACAGCCTTCCAAGGATGCTGTGCCTTAGCAACCGATACACCACCTCCAATGGCTGCTGCGATCTTGTGGAGCGCAACACCCAGCCACTAGGGCACTCGTCCTGCAAGCAATCAAAGAACAAGCAAGAACAAGTAGAACAAGCAACTCAATTGCAAATATGGAGATAAGAACCAATCTAAAATCACAAAGGTGGGGTTCTGAATCGAGTAGAACGGATGGTCTAGCCGACACATGCGTCTACAAGCAAGTAGCAATGGCTAAACTTTCAACAAAATAAAACTCAATCTGTTCATGGTGGCTATGAAGGTATATGAGAGAGTAGAGGATGACCAGGACATGGTGGAGGTCGTCCCTAAACCCTAGGATGCGCCCCTGTTGGGCCCCAATTGATACACGCCCCATCGGGCCAAAATCAGGTGACGCAGCACCGTGGACAGAAAAGGTCTTTGTAGTAAATCAATGATTGCGGCCGCCTCAGAGAGGATATGGACATGAGTCTGGATTCATATGAAAGTAGACTTTATATGCTTTCCGTGAAGTCTAAGAACTCTCCAATCGGAATCCGTATGAAGTTGTGACAGCCGTTACAACTTGGTTCTATCCTGCAGTCCCAATCCAATATCCAAAACATGTTAGATTTGGACTCTTCCTTTTCTTGCATCAAAAGTGACGTGTTGGCCACGTGGAGAACATTGGGAAGACTTGGGCTTGGTCCCCAATCAATTTCTTTGGTCCTTCGTGTTTTCCATGTAATATCCACACGCGGCTTTATCCAGTCAAGTAATTCTGAAAATGAGAATGCAACGAAATCATATTGCAGCATTAATTGTTCAAATGTATCAAATTTAATCTTGATATAGAGTCGATTCACCTTTGGAAAAGAAGGTACTAATATGGTTGTATCCATGCTAGTGATGTCCTCATTATTAGCCTTCCCATTGGTGATGCGAACCGAACGCTGTTTCTCAAGCAGTGGCTTACTTGAGATGCTGCCAATATATCAACTTAGGTTGGTTATACTGGGAGTAGAGGGTTCCGCGCAGGGTATGGCGATCGCTGTTCATACCCCCACATTTTTGCGGTACCCCTGTGAATACGTTGTTCTGATAACGTATGTTAACGTTGTCTGTACGGCGGTAATAGTATAGATGTTGTTTCTATAGTGAACAGTAATGATTGGGGACGCTTTCATGACATGCTGGCATGAAAGGTTCATTGGATATATATTGTGGTTTTCTGCAGGTACACTAATCACGATTACAAAATTAGGACGGATAGGACTTATCGATTAGTTATTAGTGAGAGACGTATGTATTATGCCACTGAAACTAACCACGTAAGTCCGAAGATATTCGGCAATTGTTTTGGTTGGGAGGTCGAATAGTACGTGCATGCATAATACATTAACCAACAAAATGAGTGCTTAAATTTTTTGTTTTTCTAAGGATAGGTAACATGTTAGTTATTCTTAGTATGGTTTCAATAGATTCTTTTAGTTGAGTACCTTAAGTATCCATCTGATTTCTAGCCTTAGCTATTATCAGAATCGATTGTCTCGTTCTATTTACCTTGTGAGTTTTCAGCAGGGTAAATATATCTTACCATTTGCATTCTTGTCGCAGATGGCCGCTCCTTCGAATGTCTCTTGGGATCATGCAGAGCATCTTCACACTAATGCCTTACATTGGGAAGGTTTTCCTCGTCTTCTATGGGAATCATTAAGTCCGTTCCATTACACTGAGCCTTCCCAATACGACGGAGTGGAGTATCAAGAAGAAGGTGTTCCTCGATGCCGACTTAGGGTGACGATTCCTCAACTTCCTTTCCGCTCCCAGTGGCATCCCATAGAAGTTGATGTGGTGGGGTATCGTCTTGTTGATACCATCAAGACTGCTGCTCTGGACGCTATCAATATCTTCTGCAACCAGCATCCCATGGAGGTTGCTGGGTATCCCATTGGTCTATTCCCTGCTATAGACTCCAGTGATCCGAAATGGAACTTTCGGATAGACCATATTGGTCACTTGTTGGGAGATCTGGCCGAAGAAACGATCCGTAGTATCACCAGGTTTATGAATGTTCAGCACCACTATCAGATTTTGCTGCGTCGTAGCATGGGTCAGTTAACTGGTGTGGCTCAAGGTCACTATCGAAATGCTGACCGTCAAGTCACCCAGATAGTGGAACTTCAAGCCTTGGTTACCCAGAAGGATGAAATCATCACAGCACAAGATGAGACCATCCTTCATCGAGAAGATCAGATCAACGAGAGTGATGCTATCATCACTCAGCGCAATACAATCATTGAGTTCCTCCAGGAACAAATCCACGATCTGATCCTTGAGGCTGATGATGCCCAGGCTCACATTGAAGAACTGCAGCAGCAACCGGTACCTCCCGCTGCACCCGTAGTACCTGAAGGTGGTGAAGAAGACCCGGAGGAACTTGAGGGAGTCTCGGATCTTGACTCCGAGCATGGAGACCCGAAAGCCAATCCTCAGCCAGATTACTCTTCTTCTGGCAGTCAGTCTTCTGTAGGCAATCTCGATGATTTCTAGTTTGTCAAATTGTCGACTCTCTAGATGTAATCCATGTAAAGTGTAGTGACTTAGGTAGTAAGTAGCCTACCTAGACCTTGTGCCATTTGTTGTAATATAGATGGCCTATGTATGGATCCTTCGGATGTGCGATGTTAAGGACACCCAGAATCTATGATGCAATATAAGCCTTGTGTTTTATTATCTTGTTCAAGGTCTTCAATTTTGAAATGAGTTGATTGAATGGAACGTGTGGACTACATATCTGAGTGGTGTATCTTCTGAAATTGGGAGTAAGGCTATGTGGTTAATAATGGATATCTCCTTTGTTTCAGATGGTTGGAGCCACGTGCGGAACCCCGGAAGGCTTCCGGGCAGATCAGGCCAGCGGTTCGCAACAACCGCCACCGCCATCTCCAAATCTAGCCGAGGTTATGGCTCAGCAAACCGAACTTCTCAATCTACTGGTACAGGCACAGCAGAACCAACAGCGCCAGCAATCACGAGGAGGTCGTGATGATCTTCAGGTGGCAAACTACCAAGATTTCTTCAGTACCCAGCCCCCGTTATTCAGCAAAAGTGGAGGAGCCCCTTGATGCCGATGCTTGGCTTCGCACCATTGAATCCAAGTTTGCTCTTCTTACGATTCCATGTGCGGACTCTAGCAAGGCTCACTTCATTACCCAACAACTACGCGGAGCTGCCTGTATCTGGTGGGATAATTATTGTGCCATGCAAGCGGATGGCCATGTTATCTCCTGGGAAGAATTTTGAAATGCTTTCAGGGCACATCATATACTCGAAGGACTGATGGAGCGGAAACTGAATGAGTTCTTGGCACTTACCCAAGGCACCCGCACCGTACTACAATATGCACATGCTTTTAATCACCTGTGTCAGTACGCGGGCTATCACACGGATAGTGATACCAAGAAGCAGGACCCTTTCCGTCGGGGCTTGAGCACTAAGCTCAAAGAACGTCTGAACCTTGTGAAGGCAAATACCTTCTACGAGCTGGTTAACATGGCCCTGACCCAGGAGGATTGCATCACGGCACACCGTGCCGAAAAGAAGCAAAGGATTTCCACTGGACCTGCGGGCGTTCAACCCTCGCGGTATCGATTCGTTCAGAATGCACCGCCTAGAGCGCCACAGCGGAATGCTCCGTTCGGCAGAATCATTTTCTGGCCGCCTCAACAACAAGGAGGGTATAGACCTCCCGTACCTCCGCAACAACCACAACAATCTGGCCCACGGCCAAATGTTCAACAAGTCCAACAAAGAAGCAGCACTTATCGCTGTTTCAATTGCGGGAGTGCGGATCACTTCATCAGAGATTGTCCGCGGCCCAGGAAACCTAATCAAGGGCAGAGTTCCAATCAGGGTAACTAGAACAAGGGCATGAGGCTGATGATGCAAGTCCGGCAAGGGCGAGTTAACTTTACCACCCTTGCAGAACTTCCGGATGGAGCTCCCGTCATATCGGGTACATTCTCTATTCACCACAAACCAGTTGTTATATTATTTGATTCAGGAGCAACTCATAGTTTTATTAGTAACAACTGTGGTACCCGAATAGGACTTGATTTTTGTCCTACCCCCGGAGGAAAGATCACTTCCAACCAAATGGTTAAAAGTGTGCCAATTTAGTTAGGTAGTAAATTAATCAAAACTGACTTGGTACTGCTAAACTTAGAGGGTATTGATGTCATACTTGGGACAAATTGGATGACAGAGCATAGAGTACTGCTAGATATCTCTTCCCGAGTTATTGAAATTGATTCACCATATCAAGGAGCCACTACCCTCTATCTGCCTCAATAAGAATATCTTCATTCTTGTGCCTATGCTATCACAGACATTAAAGTAAAAGATATTCATGTAGTCTGTGAGTATTCCGATGTCTTTCTGGACGACCTGTCTGGAATGCCACCAGACAGAGACATCGAGTTCATTATTGAACTTCAACCTGGCACCGCTCCTATTTCCAAGAGACCATATCGTATGCCTCCAAATGAGTTGGCTGAGCTAAAAATCCAACTCCAAGATCTTCTTGACAAAGGTTTCATACGCCCAAGTGCTTCACCTTGGGGTTGTCCTGCTCTCTTTGTAAAGAAGAAGGACAATAGCCTAAGGCTATGTGTCGATTATCGTCCACTCAATGCGGTCACTATCAAAAATAAGTACCCTCCTCCCCGCATTGATATCTTATTCGATCAACTAGCTGGAGCTAAGGTCTTTTCTAAGATTGACTTACACTCTGGTTATCATCAAATCAAAATCAAGCCTTGTGACATTCCAAAAACGGCTTTCTCGACCAGATATAGATTATATGAATATCTGGTTATGTCATTTGGGCTTACTAACGTACCAGCATATTTCATGTATCTCATGAATTCAGTCTTTATGCCGGAACTCGACAAATTCGTCGTGGTCTTCATCAATGATATTTTGATATATTCCAAGACTAAAGAAGACCATGCTAATCATATACGTATCATTCTTCAACGACTACGTGATCATCGCCTTTAAGCCAAATTCTCGAAATGTGAATTCTGGCTGGATAGTGTGAAATTTTTAGGACATACTATCTCCAGTGAAGGCATATCGGTTGATCCAACCAAAGTTCAGGAGGTTATAGAGTGGAAACCTCCAACTTCAGTCCATCAAATTTGAAGTTTCCTTGGATTGGCGGGATACTATCGCCGATTCATTCCAGACTTCTCCAAGATAGCCAAACCCATGACTGAGCTACTTAAAAAAGAGGTTAAATTCTGTTGGGATGATAAGTGTGAAGAAGTGTTCCACACCTTGAGAAAACTTCTAACAACTGCTCCAGTGCTAGCTCAGCCAGATAATACTCAGCCTTTTGATGTCTATTGCGATGCTTCTGGAACCGGACTTGGTTGCGTTCTTATGGAAAACAACTGGGTCATTGCTTATGCATCTAGAGCACTTCGGGATCATGAGCAAAACTATCCAACCCATGATCTTGAATTAGCAGCAGTTATTCACGCTCTCAAAATTTGGAGACATCATCTTATGGGTGCTAAGTGTAACATCTATACTGACCATAAGAGCCTCAAATATATCTTTACCCAAGCTGATCTAAATATGAGGCAAAGGCGTTGGTTAGAACTGATCAAAGACTACGATCTTGAGGTACACTACCATCCTGGCAAGGCCAATATGGTTGCGGATGCACTTAACCGCAAAGCACATTGTCATTGCTTATCCATAGAAACCTTCAATAATACACTCTGCAATCAGATGAGAAAACTCAATCTAGAGATCATCCCTCAAGGTAGTCTAAATCTATTGTCTATCGAATCTACTCTTCAAGATAGAATTATCATGTCGCAATTACATGATGAAGGTATCAAAATTATCAAGTTAAAACTATCTCAGGGAGAAGCCAAATATAAGTGTTTCCACACAGATCATCAAGGAGTTCTATGGTTCAACAATCGTATTGTTGTACCTAAAGATCATCAACTTCGTAAACAAATCCTTAATGAAGCACATCTATCTAAATTCTCTATTCATCCTGGTAGTACCAAAATGTATCAAGATCTTCGACAAAATTTTTGGTGGACCAGAATGAAAAGAGAAATTGCTAAATATGTATCCGAGTGTGATACGTGCCAGAGAGTCAAAGCCAGTCATCTAAGAGTATCCGGTACACTCCAACCACTACCCATTCCATCATGAAAGTGGGAAGACATTAGTATGGATTTCATTGTTGGTCTTCCTAACATGTCCCGAAAGCATGACTCCATATGGGTAATCATTGATAGACTTACTAAAACTGCTCATTTTCTTCCCGTGCACACCACTTATTCTGTTAAGAAGTATGCCGAAGTCTATCTTGATCAAATTGTTCGATTTCATGGTGTCCCTAGGACCATCATTTTTGATCGAGGGGCCCAATTCATTGCACATTTCTGGGAACAACTGCAGTATGCTCTTGGAACCAAACTAATTTGAAGCTCTGCGTATCATCCCCAGACTGATGGACAGACTGAGCGAGTCAACCAAATTCTTGAAGACATGCTCCGAGCTTGTATTATCCACTATGGTGCAAGCTAGGACAAATGTCTCGCCTTGGCCGAGTTCTCTTATAACAACAGCTATCAATCTAGTCTTCAAATGGCTCCCTTTGAAGCGTTATATGGTCGAAGATGTCGAACTCCTTTGAGTTGGTCTGAAACCGGCGAACGCAAAATCTTTGGACCAGATCTAGTTATTGAAGCCGAAGATAAGGTCAAGGTCATTCAAGCCAATCTTAAAACAGCCCAGTCTAGACAAAAGAGTTATGCAGATCAAAGAAGGAATTCTCTGCAATTCCAAGTAGGAGATTTTGTCTATCTCCGAGTATCTCCTACCAAAGGTGTTCAGCGTTTCGGCATAAAAGGGAAGTTAGCACCCCGATATGTCGGACCCTTCGAGATTCTTAAAGTCTGTGGCCCAATGGCTTACAGAATTCGTCTTCCATCTCAATTGGCTGCTATTCACGATGTCTTCCATATCTCTCAACTCAAGAAATGTATCAAAGTACCTACACAGATCGTTGAAACCCGTGCCATTGAGATTGAACCTGATCTAACTTATACCAAACAACCTATCCAAATCTTGGATACCAAAGAAAGAGTCACTAGGAGAAAAAAAATTAAGATATATAAGATCTTATGGGATCATCACACCGAAGAAGAAGCAACTTGGTAAACAGAATCCTATCTTCAATGAAACTTTCCAAACTTCCTTCAAGCCAATTCCCAAATCTAATCGTCCGATTCCATTTTACTTCGGAATCTCGGGACGAGATTCCTTTTAGAGGGGAAGGCTGTAACATTCAGGTAATTAGAATTCTAAACACTAGATCTTAATGTTAAGGGAACATGTGGGATCTTGTTATGTGTGTTCAAATTGAAGTGCAAAAGGAGAAAGGGCATTTATGTAATTTTGAAAAATATGGGTCTTATAGTGCTAATTGGGTAAGAATGGGAGGTAGCATCAAAATCTAGGAAAAAATATAACACTAGGTGTCAAATTTATATCACTATAGGAAAGAAAGTACAATAGATGTGTTAAATCCTAAGAAAAATAGGTCTTTATGTGAAAACAGGGATTTAGATGTGATTAATGTAAAAACATGGGTCCTTTTATGCAAAACTATTGAAGTATAAAAGTAACTTTAAAGTTTACTTAGGGCCAAAATGTAAAAATACAAGTCATCATGACATTGCATGAAAACTTGCAAATGTGTCCAAAATTGCAGGAAATCTACTTCAGTAAGGACAAAAATAATTCAAATACAATCTTTGTTCAAAATTTAACATGTAAAGCTATAAGCTTTGGATTTTTGAACTTGAACCCTAAAGCAATATTGTAGAGTTTGAAAAACCCTCCAACTTCTATTTTGGGCATTTCCTCATTAGACCTTTAGATCAGTGGGAAATTTTGCTTTACCAAAAGGTCCCTAGGATCTTTTAGTTTTACACATAGGTCCTTCGGACCCCTCCCCTCTCTTCTTCTTCCTCGGGCACGTGCTGCTCTGTTCTGCCCCTTCTGCCGCAGGCATAGTACCTCACCCCTGGCCGCCGCTGTGCCGCCGCCGCCGCTCCACCTCCTACTTGATCGACCTCCACGCGTCCCTCTTCCCCTGCCCTAGTCCTATTTCCCTCTCCGCTGTCCCCGTTTGCGCACGCCACGGCTGCCCGGAGCTCTGCTCGGCCACCACCTCGCCGTCACCGTGGAGAGCCCGCTGCAGAACCCTAGAACCTTATCTCTCTCGCGCGCGAGCACTACAAGAGCTCCTACATTCCGTTCCCCTGGTTTTTCTGCCAATTTCTGAACTCCGGCCTCGAGCTCCACTGCCGCCCCCTCTTCTTTCACTCCGGCGACTCCTGCTCGTTGTGGGCAGCCACGGTCGACCGCCTATTGCTCCCACCGACCCCTCACTAGCTTCTCCAACCTCTGCTTGAGCTCCCCAGCCCCCAGTAGCTCTCCAATTTCGGCCGGAGCACCGTCGCCGACGCCCGCTGCCGTCTCCCGCTCGCCATGGACAGCCCACTCCAAGCCCTTCCGCACCCCGACAACCCCTCAGCTAGACTCCTCTCGACCCCGTGAAGCTCTATGACCCCTCCATTGGTTCCCTAGTGCACCGCATCGACTTCCTGACGCTCGCTGGCGTTTACCTCCTTCGCCATCGTCACTGTCCCCGCCGGTCGCCCCTAATCCGAAGCTTATGTTCCCAATTGACTGCACCAGTACCTTCCCCACTACTCACTGGAGCTTATGCGCAGGTCCTTCACCGACGTCGGCCGCCGAAGCATCGCCGTCGTCGTTGACCCCTCCGCCGCCGCTTCGGGCTCCCATTGAGATCCCCCTTCCCAGCCACCTCTACCCTCGACACGTGGTTTAATCAGACCGCCGTAAGCCCCTGAAGCTTCCCCTCCCCTCGGACCTCGCCGCCGGCGATCGCCGTCGCCGGAACAGGCCGGTCAAACCCCTACCTCCCTCTCTGACCACGGCCAGGGACCACGGGTTGGAAGACTCAAAAGCCCAGGGGGCTATCTGCAAAGCCTATGACTCAGAGGAATAGTGCCATTAAGGACCTCTTTATTATTTCTGCTGTCAACTTTGAAATTCCATAACAATTCAAGGAAAAATCATAAAAATGCAAACTAAAATTTGTTGGATTCCTTATTTTAAGATCTACAACTTTCCTAAAGGGTTGACTTTCAGTTTCTGAGTAGTTTGTGCTCTAATTTAAATGATAAGTTTAAGTTGTTGTAGGCTAAGAAAATGCATAGTAAATAGCAAAAAAATGGTAAAAATGTGAAACCAATTGTGTTAATTTTGCTTTGACATGTAGTAGTTAGGAAAAATAATTAACCTACTTTTTATATAATACTTTTATAATGTATAGGTTTAAACTTGAATAAAGCTTAATTGATCTAATGCATTTAATAGGAGTAGTTCTAAATGTTCAAAAATCATGAAATTATTTTGAAATGTTGGACTTGAGTAGTATAAAATATGCACAAAAATCTAGGATAAAGTCTTGCATGTATATATAGATCTAAATCATACCTATTAAGTTAGCTCTATTATTAATTATCCTTGTGGCTTAATTCCTATAGAAATAAAATCTTGATAAGTTTACAATGACTTGGATATAACTTAATCTATAATTGATAAAAATTTCTACCCAATGCTATAGTAGTTTATTTGAACATGTTGCCTAATGAAGCTAACTAAGTTAATATACACCCGATAAATGACTGCCCAGTAGAAAAGAAAATGATATGTGTGATGAGTAAATTATTTTTTTCATTGGATTGCAACTTTATCGTAAAATAAAATGAAAATACATGCAATCATTAACCTACATCTTTGCATATCATATAGACTTGACGACTCTCGCCGACGGAGACTACGAACTGATCCCGGAACAAGAAGTAGAACTTTCTGAAGACCCCGGGAACACCGTCGAAAATCTAACTGAAGCTTCGAACCAAAGTTCAGAAAGCTTTGACACTCCTGCCCCCAACCCCACTCAAGAAGGCAAGCCCCGGACATAACCCTTACTTTATTTACGCTGCAATCTATATTTATTTATAACTATCTATGCATTAAGTTCTTAGGAATTGTATGAGAAACCCTAGTTGCATTTTCCTAGGAACCAACGTAGTGAATATTAGAACTTGAGTTCGAATAGCCGCTATGCTAATAGGACCGGTAGAAGTCGGGTGATTTTCTATCACTCGCGCGAGATAGGAGTTGCAATGTTTACATTCCTGTAATCACTATAAGGATGACGGACGGGATTTATGTGAAGTATCATGGTTGAGATGATACCCCGTCTATGTTGATGAACTTGATAAGGTCGCAGTGTGTGGTAGCGGTGGTTAAGTGTTTGAAAGTACTAACCACATGCCGCGAAATATGGTAAGCGGTAAGCCTAGTAACCAATCGGCCCGAGGAGTGGACATACCTCCCACCACTCATATTTGGTTTTTCCTGTTACTCGCTTCGACGTGTGGGAATACGTGTTGCCGGGCTACCAAGAGTATGGTTGTGTAGTCGCTCTACAGACGTACGTCCTGCACATTGGATGTGCGTATGGTCCTGCAGTCGCTTGTGGTGGATCTGATCCATGAGTTGGAATGAAAGGCAAACGGTTGCTTTGGAACAATCGTTGTATGTTCCAAGTGTGTGAGTTAGGTTTACCCTTGCAAGGCTGAAATTCGATTCAGAAATCATCCGTTTCTCGCGGAGATTGAGACTGTTTGATCCCTTTACCACATAGAGTAACAAGAGCAACTTTATGGTTATCAAAGATGATGTTTCACTAAAGATTCTACCATGATTGAATAGTTATAGGTGCTTACCTAGAATGATTAATCACCTAGAACTGGAAAACTAAAATTTGAAATTAAGGATCTACTCTTTGTTGCTTTTCAGCTGAAAACTCTACCCGCAACCATTTAAGCCTTCATAAGTCTAGTTACATGGCTAAGTATACCATGAACGGGTAAGCCTTGCTGAGTAGTAGCATACTCAGTCTTGCCTTGTGACTTTTTGTTCAGGTAGTCCCCCTGACGACTCTGCTTTGCCTATGCCGTGGCCTTACCCTCTGCCCGATGGTTGGTCCGTGGAGTGGGACCCATCCCCGGACAACACAGATCCTACCGAGTGATATCGTGCCAGGGCTAGCATGATATCTGTACTAGCAACGTGTACAGTGGTTGTGGTTTAAATTCCGCTGTCGTAAGCTTGAAAACTTGAACCGGTTTGTAATAACTTTTATCAGTTTGAAACTGATGTTACTTTTCAACACTCATGTAATATATCTGTCGGTGATGTAAAATGTGATGGCGATTGTATCTCTAGACTCGCCTTCGTGCGAGGTACCTTGTTTGATCCTGCATTCGGTGGTTTATCGGGATGTTAACCGACAGGCCAAGGGATTATGCCATTTGAAGTACGTTGGAGCCCTCAAGAGTGGACTCGCGTACTTGAGCCGGTGTAATTCAGGTTGGTTCTGCCACAGGGACAGTCTTGCTTCCCACGGTCAGATCCACATTAAGGATGCCTTGTGCCTCTGATGTTTGGCCATTGAAGTTGCTCAACGTGACGTTGTTCTTGATTAAATCCCCAATAGAACGCCCCAACTGACGCAGCACTGAGTATGGCATCATGTTGACCGCTGCACCGGTGACGACCAACATTTTATTGATAGGCTGGCCGTTGATGTAACCCTTGAGGTATAGAGCCTTCAAATGCCTATAATTCTTCTCTCGGGGCTTCTCAAGTATGACTGGCCGCGGCCCCAAGTCAAGCTGGGCTACTGGTATCTCTTCACGGCCTTGGGCGTAGAACTCTGTAGGGAGTACGAACACCATATGCGTGTCAGCCGATGTCTTTGCATCGGCTCTTGTTGGCTTAAGATGCCACTCTTTCTTAAGAGGGCGCGATTCCCTTTTTCTGGGTATGGTGAACCTTATCCGCCAAATCCGGGCACGCCTTTCTTAGCATCTCGAGATATTTGGCCTCGGCTTCCTCCAAACTGTGCAGCCGCTGCACCCTGCACTTCTAGGAATGATTAAGTCCATCAGGGCACCAGCGCGGCCAGTGATATCTGTCCTCTTCTTCTTCGAAGTCCTCTTTCTACACGGCTGTTCGGCTTGCTCATGTTGGGGCGGCACAGGTCCCAAACGCCGAAACACCGAGATCCCTTCTGCATCACGCTTCCGAGATCTGCACTCCGGGCAATCATTGACAAAAGGCAATCGGCTCATACAGGAGTCCCAGCAAAACTTGAAGAACGGGCAATGCCAATGGTCACATGTATCTTCACGTTTATTCAGACTCTTCCCAGTACAGTGCTCATATTCTTCTCTCTCTGATTCATACTGGAGACGTTGCCGGTGCTGGTATTCATACTTCTTGAGGAGATGGGCAGAAGCCGGCCGTTGATTTCTGACGTTGTGACAGTCAAGTACCTGTAAACCAGGCACATAATTTGTTAGTGTGAAGTATGTGCTTGTTAGTGTAAAGCTTGTGTGTGTTTATGTAAAGCTTTTGAAAATTTAAAGTGCAAGTAAAAGGGGTATTTTTGTAATTACAGAAAAACCTAGGGTTGTTTTTGCAAAATGTAATTGGATAGGAGATAACTTCAAAATAAGTGAAGGGTGGTTTTGCAAACATGTTTTTCTTACTTTATGTCCTGTAAAAATATATATTTATCCAAAAAGTTGCATTAGAAATGCATGTGTTGAATTGTATAAAAATTTGGGTAAAGTGGTGAAAATAGGGGTATTTATGTAATTTTATAAAAGTACAAGTCCTTTTATGCAAGTATTTGATTTACGAAAGTAAATTTCAAAGTTACTTAGGGCTAAAATGTAAAAGATGCAAGTCATCATGACATGTCTATCCAATCATTATGACGTGTCTATCCCGTCATCATAAGGTGTCATAAATGCTCGCATTTAGGTCCTAAATGTTATGAAAATACACTTTTTAGGACAAAGGTAATTCAAATCCAACTTTTATTCAAAACTTCACGTGTGAAGATATAAGTTTTGAGTTTTTGAACTTGGACCCTAAAGCAATGTTGTAGAGTTTGAAAAACTCTCCAACTTTCGTTTTGGGCATTTCTTCATTAGGGTTTTAGATTGATGGGAAATTTTACTTTACCATGAGGTCCCTGTAATTTTCTGAATTCGCGCATAAGTCCTTGGGAAATCTCTTTTCTCTTTCTCCTCTGTTTTTTTCCCTCTCTCTCTGTTCTTCCTCTATCCTTATCCGGCGCCTCTTCCTGGGACTTTCTCCCCTGCCTCCTTTCCTCTCCTCCACCAGGCGACGGCACAGGCGCCCGGGCGGATCCAGGCAGCGCAGGGCGGCGCCTAGGGGCACTCCTGCCCCGGGCGAGCGGCAGCGGCTGGCAGGGCGCCGGCGCGGGCGGAGCAGGCGCGCGCGCGGGAGGACTGCGGCTCGTGCGGCGCTGGGACGGACGCTTGGGCGGCGCAGGAGTGTGCGGCGCGAGCGCGCAAGCGGGTGCGGGCGCGCTGGTCGGGCGCGGCCAGGCGCGGCTCGGGCAGCGCGGGAGCAAGCGGCGCTGAGGCAGGCGCGCGTGCTCGAGCGAGCTGGCGGCGGAGCGCGCGGATGCGGGGCGCTGGAGCGCTGGCGTGCGGCTCGGCGCGTGCGCAGGCGGCTCGCGGAGGCTGGCAGGCGCGTGAGCCGAGCAGGCGTGCAGGCTGTACCGGGCTTGGGCGGCAGCTGCGGCTCGGCGTGGACCAACAAGGGGACAACAAGGCCGCGAGTGAAGGAGCTGCGGCACAGGCGGCGCGAACAGCGCTGGAACGCATGTGCGGACGCTGAACCGGCGGGCAGCCACGAACGGCATGGCCCCGGTGTGGGCGGACCTCGGCCTGGATAGCGTCACAGCAAGCGGAGGAGCGGATGTGACGCGGAGCGAGCGACGCCGAGCTCCTGCGCAAGGACCGGCGACGCGTAGTTGGATGGTCTGCGCGAGCTTGGGCGCGAGGCTCGCGGTGCTGGAACACGCAGGCACACGTATGCGGAGGTGCTGCAGCAAAGTAGCTCGGAGCAGACGGTAGCGGAAGGCGCGGCTCCGATGCGGGCAAATCACGACCCTCGCAGAGGTGAGTGGCTGTAGCTCAGACGGTTATGGCGTGGCGAGTCGGAAGGAGAAACTACGCAGCGACACGAGGCGGTCGGGGCAGGAGTAACGCGGCGCGGGTTCGACGCGCAGCGCAAGACCGACGGTGATGGTAGGCCGGCTTTGATGGTGTCACAGCAGGTGGAAAGGGCGGCGGAGTTACAGGACCCGGAGATCCGAGCGGATTTGGACCGGCGCGTCCGCGGATGCGAGTGGGAGTGTTCTGCCGGTGGCCGGCTCGGCTCGATTCCGAGGCGTGTGTGCGTGCAAGGCAACAGGCCACGCGCGAGCAGGTTAAGAGCCAGGGGTGCGTGAGCAGAGGAAGTTCAACCCGTGAGCAGAAAAACCCTGAGGTTCGCGGAGGAGTCAGCATAGCGGACCAATCCGGCTCTATCGTCTTGTCCTATGGTCCACGACATCCAGCAACTCCTTTTCCTCGTCGATCGCCGAGCAAGACCACAACACCTCAAGAAAGCTCGTGAACCCTCTCATCGAGCATCTTCGATCCCTGTATGCCGAAACATCGTCACCGTGGCAAAAGCCAACCGCCATCGCCACGGATCACCGTGAGGAATACCTCTCCGGTTATCCTCCACCCACTACAACTTATTCCCCCGGCAAGCTTCTTCGTCACCCACGGAACCTTGCCATCGTCGAACACTTTTCACCGCCAATCCTACTCGCCACGGGAATTCACTTCCCACCCGTTCTTCTCCACAATCAAGGCTACCCCAAGGTTTGCTCTGATCCACTGAATCTTCCTAATACCGGCGACCCCTTTGCCAGAACATCGTTGTTATCTTCCGGTTCTCTGTTTTCCCCAACCAGGGACTTAATTGCTTCGATTTAGAAAGTTCTAGGGTGTTCTCTGTAAAATTTCCAGAACCTTCTTTGTTTCAAATCAGTGAACTTCTACATTTCATAGAATTTTGTAAGAAGTTCATAAAAATACAAAATCAGTTTTGTTTGAATCCTTAGGTCAAAATCTACAAGTTTATGTTGTGATCTTGAGTTAAAGTCTTTGAATTGTGATCTAGGTTAAATATTAGAGAATGAATGCTTTATTTGTACCTTGTGTTATATTCATATGTTGTAGCTGGAAGGTAAATCATAGGATGTATGTCTTAAGTAGAGATGTGTAATATCTAGTTAATCTTTTCACAGTAGTGCTCATATCCCTACCATCAAGACCTTATCCTTGTTTTGATTGCCGTTTCCCTAAGGTCCTTTTCGTATAGGGATCCTTGTTGGTCCGTGTGTATCTGCTGCTTAGCCAATACATCTCTGTAGATATGCTTCAGCGTCAGCTATCAGCTCAGCCGCTAAGCATCCGTTTCCTTTGAATCTAAGGTGTTTCTGTGTAACAGCTGTCAGCCTTTGCACTTCTTTTGATGTGCTTCTACCATCGGCTGGTTAGCTGATACGGTTGTTATCTTTCTAATATCGGCTACTGCCGATACAATTCTTTTGTTCTGTCCTACGTCGGCTGCACATAGTCGATGTATCGGAGATGCACACACGATCTTATAGTTCTTGCTATCGGCCGATCCAAGCCGATTCTAGTTGTTTTCCATATCGGTCAAATATGGCCGATCAATCCTTGGTTTTTTCATCCTTATTCACACACTTCTATCAGCCGATTTATCGGCTGAGAGATCGGCTATATACCTATGAGTCACATACCCTCAACCACACTTCAATCGGCTACACAAGCCAAAGTACACAACCCTAGATTAGTAAGATAGCACGGTAGACACGCCTCTGTTAGGCACAACCAAAGCACTTCAATCGGCTAAACCTGATGCATCCTCATTGGTTAAGACCGAGACCAACGCACCAACCATCAGTTAGACTAAAAACATGCTGATAATCCAATCGGCAAGATCCTTCCTTTGTCTGTTCTTAAAGTACTGTACTTTTAACATTCCTACCCATATCCGCCGATTTGACCCCAGGTGAACTCAAATCGGCTAACCTCTTTTGCTTATATACAGAGACCGTTTCTGCCAATTTCTCCTTCAAACTGAAATCAGCCGATTTAACCTCAGGGGCACGGGTCGGGGACTTAAATAGGGGCGCTGCAGCTCCTAGGCGTGCGGGCCCGAGGCGGCGTGCGGCAGAACGGCGCTGCACCGGCGGTCGGACTCGGCCTCGAGCCTGAGCCTGGCTCGAGGTCGGGGATGACCCTGGCGGGTGGGCCCCGGCGGTCAGCGGAAGAAGGAGGGGAAGGAGAGAAGAGCGGGCCGCGCGCGGTGAGCTAGGTCGGGGAGGCTGGTGGGCCGCGCGCGGAAGGGGAGGAAGAGAGGAGAAGGAGGGGAGGCTATGGGCAGGGCTGCAAGGGAAGAAAGGAAAGAGAGAAAAATAAAAAGGAAGGTGGGCCGGCCCAACTAGGAAAAGAGAGGGAAAAGAAATGCTTTTCAAATGCATTTGAATTTAAATTTAAAATTTAAATTCAAATGGAAGACAATCAATAAAACAATGCAAAGGGCATGAAATGCACAAAACCTATAGTTCCTTATGTTTCTTTTTATGTTTTATTAAATTGATATTAATTCATGATAAATGCTCTAACATCAAAATGAGGAAATAAAAACCTTAGGGTCCTAAGTGAATTCTAGGCAAAATTTCATTTAAGTTCCTAACTTCAAAATTAGGGTGCTACATTAGGGAGGGTTATGACCGCTTTGGCTTGAAACCTTAGCGGATTGTCATAAGTTAGGGAATCTTTGTAAAGACCTCGTAGTTAATCCCTGCCACTCACCTCAGAAGTGTTTAAGGGCTTTGAAAACCCGGGCATCAAGGGAAATACAAATTATGGGTAAAGTGTACAACCTCTACAGAGTGAAAACTGATATATCAGTCATACTCCGAGCAGATGAAGCCCAAGTACATGATACTCGAGGACGACGATGACAACTACTACTACAACCACCTTGATAGAGGCTTGGTGGACACTGACACTGAGGAGGAGCCCATGGAGTTGCCGGAGGACCATCCTGGGGTCTCAAGTGGTAGCAATGAGGATCTTGCAGGAGGAGACGGTGCCGATCCAGGTGCCGCAAGCAGAGATGAGGATGACGATGGTGACGACGACTCAGGTGCACCCGATGGTGGTGATGATGACCCAGATGATGATCCAGAGCCAGCCGTCGCCGCAAGTGCACCGCCACCTGAGCCTCACTATGAGAAGCAAATACATCACTTGGACTTTGCTGAAGGTCCATTCCCCGCGCTTCTCTGGAGGGCCATGCAGAGGATTGGCTTCCCGCTGATGCCATGCTATGAAGCTCACTTGTTCAAGAATGCCCAGCAGGAGGAGGAGTGGTTGGTGGCAGTGGTGATCAGTGTTCCGGATGAGAGGCATGGCAGCCGGGTGGAGTACTCTAAGCACATTGATGAGGTGCCCCGGAGGACCTTGGACGCAGGGACTAGTGAAGCTGCTAGGAGAGCGCTCTACTATCTCTGCCACGCATACAGTGATGAACTTCAGGGCACTGAGTTTCAGCAGTTTCCACAGCACAAGAGGGGAGCCACCTGTGCGCGGATTCCTACCCCACCCCCTGGGGAAGGAAACATGCTCATGGACACTACGTAGGAGTTGGTCACCGCTCTCAGCATAGACTTGGATGCTGCCGGAGCAGAGATCCAGGAGGTCATGAGAAAGCTGATGAAGACCATCAGGGAGAAGGCGATACTAGAGGCTCGGCTGAGAGGAGATCTGGAGCTACCCTCGGAATACGTGTTATTGCCATAATTTTGCTGGGCCGGAATGTGGGCCACGAGCAAGATGGGCTTAAAGGGAAATTGTAATGGGCTTGCGAATCGGCTCCTGCGCGGGCGGTTTAAGGCCACATTGGCCATGTATCTAGTTAAATTAGTTTAGATAGAGATAAACAGAATTCGTGTTGTAGTCAGTTAGGATTGGTTAGGAGAGGCAAGTCTCCAAACTATAAATATGTACCCTAGACTATGAATGAAACAATAGAAACAACAAGCATTCGCAAACAACTCTCGGCGTATCGCCACCCCTGCTTCAGGGTTTCTCTCAGGTAAGTGCTATGCAGCCCCGATCATGCTTCGCATGATCGGGGCAGCGTCATCCCTACCTATTATCTTTGTGTTCCTCATGCTGAAGCATTGTTGATGGCGAGTAACACTAGTTGTCTTAACGTTTATAGGGATGCATTGGCTTTTCATATTGTATTCGTGCATTGTTCATCATCTGTAAACGTTTAGCTGTCTTTGTGCCCGATCCCGGGCGTAAAAGCAGCATCTTGCTCTATTTCAATTACTAGATCCAATCTATTATGGTTAGTCTTTGTTCATCAAAGATTTAGCTTAATATCTGCATGGTTAGGCCCTTCAAACGAGTTAAATGATCCGGCAATATGTTTGATGCTTTATATTAATCTAAAGAGGGATTGTTCCGGGAATTGGCTTTCTGTTGGTTTTTAGGCCTCTGTTTAGGTTGCTATTCTGTTATCTTTCGTATTCGTTAGGCTTAATTACGCGTAGGATGTTCCGGTTATGTGGTGAAAGCTTTAACTGTCGTAGATTGAATGAGCTTATTGATTACAGAGCAAGTTTATATTAGTATCGGATATATGCACTTTGTTTAGATATATATAGATCCAATCTGATACTAGGAGACAATCGGCTCTTTACAGCCGATATCAGGGATCACCCGATGAGCCGATCGCGGCTCGGACTAACGTTTGAATGTGTCTGTGCAAGCAGGAAACTAACTGAGATCACATCTACACCTTCCTGATCAGGTACAAGGTCAGGTGGCACGCCTAGCAAACCCAGACACCAGGTCGTGTGCCAGATCCTGGGTCGTTGACCGAGGGACTGGGGCCCACCAATAGTCCCGGGAGCCTCCCGGCTCCTCGTGTTGCTTGTCGCTGCTCGCTGGTGGGTTTTGATCGACAACACATTCTGGCACGCCTAGTGGGACAATCTTCATCGACTACATCAACTTCCGCCGTCGGGATGTCGAGGGAGGATCCGATCACGTATGAGGAGCTGCCTGCTGAGCACAAGCAGAAGTATGATGAGATCAAGGCTCTCTTCAAAACCGATCCTCATCGGCTCTTTTGAGAGAACCCGCCACCACAGCGTTAGGTGGAAGGGGTTTTCACCTGAAGGCGCTCTTGATGATGTGGACCTATCTACCCCTTCAGAGGATTGTGCCTGAGCTCTATGCCAGGAGGTGAACTACATGGTGGCTGATTCACTGCATCGGCACTCCGAGAGCTTGGTGAACGCTCTTGAATGTATCGCGCTGCGTGTGGTCCAAGAAATTATGAAGAATCAGTACTCTCCATCAGAACCTGCCTTGGGGAGTCACAAAGGAGAAGTGCCGTTCCAGGCCAAGCCACCACTACCCTATACATTTGCGGCTCCAGAATCACAAGGTTCACCGCCATATGTCGTCTACAAGATGGGAGGTGAT
The DNA here is from genome assembly GCF_002211085.1 of Panicum hallii. Classification (NCBI taxonomy): domain Eukaryota; kingdom Viridiplantae; phylum Streptophyta; class Magnoliopsida; order Poales; family Poaceae; genus Panicum; species Panicum hallii. Next base: position 91,129 of record NW_020356183.1, on the reverse strand, counting down.
CCTATAGATCATCAATTCTTCAGTGAGCTGCCTAAGGAAATTCCACATGGGTATATGTGTGCATATATACTAGATAGCAACAACCTGGTATATTTGGCGCATCGAACGACTGAAGGAATGTCTGGAATAGATGCCGATAAGCAAGCGTGGCTAGCTAAATATGCCACTGGGCTGAGTCATAATATCACGCACTCGGCCCTAGGAGTTCAAATTGTGGACCAGATTAGTGCCATTTTGAGGGATCAATTTGGTATTTTACCAAAAAGGCGAGCGATCGGCTCTACTAAGCCGTATCCAAGTGAATATGACTTGATCCCTTTGCCACCCAAGTATCGGCTCCCTAAGTTCACCAAGTTCAGTGGGTCGGAAGGGTCCAGCTCTATCGAGCATGTGAGCTGATACTTGGCACAATTGGGGATGATCTCAGTGTCGGATCCTCTGCGAGTAAGGTTCTTTTCACAGTCTCTTACAGGGCCAGCTTTTGGATGGTACACTTCATTGGGCCCTGACTCGATCCGCACATGGAAGCAGCTGAAGGAGCAGTTCCACATCCAATACCACTTGGAAGCTACAGAGGCTGGGATTGCTGATCTGGCGCAAGTCCGGCAGGAGCAAGGGGAAACTATGGCAGAGTATATCCAGTGCTTCAGGGAAGTCAAGAATCGATCTATTCGACCCAAATTTTAGAAAAGGAGGCGGTCGAGTTGGCATCCTTGGGACTGGTGAAGCCGATCAAGGATCTGGTCTTCCAATTGGAGTTCAATTCTTTGGCGCACTTGGTGCAGAAATTGACATCATATTAGCAGCGCCACCCAGAATTGTACCAGGATAATTTCAAGCGTCAGGTAACATTGATCGACGCAGAAGACGTTGAAGATTCTGGGGATGATCAAGAAGTAGCGGTTGTAGAGTGGACTCGGGGGGCAAATCCCGTGTCCTGTAAGTGGGTGAAGCAGCAAGGACCTGCAAAGGGTTTTGAATTTGACGTAATAAAGGTTGAGCAGATATTTGATCTGTTACTGAAAGAAAAGCAGTTGAAGTTACCTGAAGGCTGTAAGTTTCCTACAACACAAGAGCTGCAAGGGAGGTCATACTGCAAATAGCATCATTCTTTCACCCGCAACACAAGCGACTGCAAAGAACTCCGTCGACAGTCCAATCAGCTATTGAGCAGGGCCGATTGATCTTAGGTAAGTATGCCATGAAGGTCGACACCCAGCCTTTCCCAAGCGTGAACATGGTAGAGGGTTATGACCGATCTGTGCGACGACAATTGGATTTTGCATTTGGCATCAACATGGTTGGGCCTGCGCCACGTCGCTATGCAAGGAAGGCAGAGGCCGATCCCTGCGATCGGCCTCAAAAGGGGAAAAGGAATACATCACTGAGGAGCAAGTGAGACACGTCTGTGGCAGAACCAACCTGAATTATACCGGCTCAAGTACGTGAGTCCATTCCTGAGGGCTCCAACGTGCTTCAAACGGTATAATCTCTTGGCCTGTCGGGTAACGTCTCGATAAACCACCGAACACAGGATCAAATAAGGTTACCTCACACGAAGGTGAGTCCAGAGATACAGTCACCATCATATTTTACATCACAGGGAATTACATTACAAGAGTTTCCAAAAGTAGTATGAAGTTTCAAATTTAGAAAAATTATTACAAACTGTTAAAGTTATGGTTTTTGGCAGCAGAAAACATATGCGACGATTCACAACACGTCGTCAAGACGGATGTCATGCTAAGCCCGGGCACGACATCACTCGGTATCATCAGTGTTGGCCGGGGTTCGGATCCCATTCCACGGACCAACCATCCGGAAGAGCACAGGGCCAAGGCAGGGGAAGAGTAGGGTCTTCAAAGATGTTTCCTGAAAAACATATAACTAGCAATGCTGAGTATACTAATACTCAGCAAGGCTTACCCGGGGTTGGGTATACATTAGCCCGTAACTAGACTCATGAAGGCATTTCCAGGGTTCAGGGTTTATTTTCAGCTGAAAAGCAACAAAGAGTATGATCTACTTTCAAGTTTTAGCCTTCAGATTCTAGCTTGATTAACCATTCTAGGTAACCACCTATACTAAACAAGCAAGATAGAGATTATCATCCATCATGATTATTCCATCATCAATTACACTTTTTACTCTATGTGGTAAAAGGGATAAGCAGTCTCAATCTTCGTGAGAAGCGGACGATTCTGAATCGAATTCAACCTTGCAAGGTAAACCTAACACACACGTTTGGAACATCCAAAGATCGTTCTGAAGCAACCGTTTGCCTTTCATTCCTGGTCGTGGATCAGGTCCACCACAAGCGACTGTAGGACCGTACGCACACCAATTGTGCAGGACATACGTCTGTAGCGCGACTACAAAACCCGTATTCCTGTCTGCCTTGCAGAACGTACTCCCGCACGTCGGTGCGTGGGAAGAACCAAATTAGGAGTGGTGGGAGGTATGTCCACTTGCCGGGCCGATTGGTTACTAGGCTTACCGCTTACCATATTTCGCGGTATGTGGTTAGTACTTTCAAACGCTTAGCCACCACTACCACATGCTGCGACCTTAACCACTTTTAACAAAACAGACAGGGTAAACCTTCCGGTCATGATACAACACACGACCCTGTCCATCATCCTTATAGTGGTTGCAGAATTGTAAACAAGCAACTCCTATATCGCGCGAGTGACAGGAAATCACCCGACTTTTACCGGTCCTATTTAGCAAAGCATCTAAGCGATAAGGACTCGGGTACATTGCATTGGATTCCTAAGTTCTTATGCAACTAGGGTTTCATTGCAACTCCTAGACGTAATGCAAGATATCTATTATAATAATGAAATTGTAGTAATTTGAAATACTGGGATGTGCATCGGGGCTTGCCTATCTCAACCCGCAGCTGCCGCCTCTGCCCGCGAAACCCTAGCGCCGCTGATCTCCACCGCCGCCATTGCCGCCGCGCTTCAGGAGCTGACCGCGCCACTGCTCCGTTGCTCCTCGCCGTCGAACAACCATTGCAGGAGCACCGCAGTGAGGTAAGGGTACTCGCAAGCTGCTCCATTTTCCCTCTCTTGCTTCCCCGCGCCCGCATGGCCTCATTGTTGATTCCGAGCCGCCGCTCACCGTCGTGTCGCCACTCCGGCCGATGTCGCTGCCCAGAAGCCCTTAGATGGGTTACCCGTGACGCCCGCTACCTCCCCGTGCGATCCCCGCTCGAAACCAAGGTCGGGAGCGCGTTTGCGCACTTCCCCAGCAAAGCTCCGCGGCCCCCCGCAACGCGCCGCCGTATGGGCCCGCCGCCGGCGCCTCGCACCGCCGCCCCCGCGCCGCTTGGCCTTTAGATCTAGATCCAACAATTTGAATCTAATCTAACCCAAGTCAATAGGGTCTAATACTGGTCAACCCATGATCTTTTTGCGGTTTAACCCTTAAGTTTTCTAGAAATCAACCCGCAATCCATGTCAGTTCAAAAGTAATTGCGAATAGGTCCTTTTTCTTCTGTTTAGGCCCCTATCTTTTTCTAAAATAGAACCCGCCATCCTTAACTCTTTAGTTTTACAATCTAACCCCTAGGTCTAAGGTTTAATTATGATCTAGCCCTCGGTTTCTTCGGTCAGACCCTTTTAGTTTCAAATCTTCTACAAATAAGCCCCTGGAATCATGTTTTAGCCCTAATTTCTTCGTTTTAACTCCGTTTTCATCGATTCTTGCGCTCACACGATCCTTACGACATATGCAATAGCTTTATTATATTATTTTGCTATATTTATATTGATTGGTGTATTGTTTCTTATTTGTTGTATTTGTTTGCTTGTATGTATTGGTGTGCTACGATAGACGATACGCAGTTCGACGGTCCGCAAGAGCCGAGCTTCGAAGACGTTCTGGAGCAGCAGCAGTTCATTAACGAAGGCAAGTGGTCCTTGATCATACTTCAGTCCTGACAACTTACTAAATACACACATTTACTTTATATGCATGCATGTGTCTAGAATATGATGGATCCCAAACTAAGGATATGCCTAGTTTCTTTTGAGTTTCCTTGATTAAACCTGGTTAGTATATTTATGTTGTAGCTACGCTAGTTGCTTCTACTTAGATTCTAGTTGGATAACCTAAAAATCATGCTACACTGGTTTACTCATGTTCTGGAATATTTTATTTGTGATAATTAAGATTATTGAATTAATCGGAATATGGAGAACCACCCAGGAAAACAGTGCAACCACAATACTACATGGCTCTGGTCTTAGCTAATTAATTAGAAACTTTAGCCTGTAATGGTCTTATCGAAAGGGCAAGAGGGGAGTGCGTTGATGGGGTATAGCTCGGTCCTCTTGAGGCGTAGATATGATCCTAGGTAAGGCGTCTTCCTCATTAGGGAGGGTTATGACCACTGCAGCCTAAAACCTTAGCGGAGGACCATTGCAAGTTAGGGAATCTTTGTAAAGGCCTCGTAGTGAATCCCTGCCACTCACCTTGGAAGTGTTTAAGGGCCTTGCAAACCCGGGCATTAAGGGAAACACGAATTATGGGTAAAGTGTACAACCTGTGCTGAGTGAAAACTGATATATCAGCTGTGCTCACAGTTAAGAGCGGCTTGGACCCTCACATGATAATTAAACTTAAAGATGATCTAAATCGATGTTCCTTATTTATTTATTTATTTACTTATTTATGTTGTGTATTATTTTACCTCAGATATTTTGTTTAAGGGCTGGTATATACTTACACTTAGCTAATGCTTGCTTAATTAAAATCTAACCAACTAAAAATTCTTAACGCAGTCAAACCATGTCAGCTTTTTCTTGAACATAGCCTTGCATGTCATATAATTTACTTCACTTGCTGAGTACCAACCATAAGTGTACTCACACTTGCTTTATTAAAAACAATGCTGCTCAGAACAAGATAATTGTCCGGTGTTCCCCGAAGATTTCGAAGAATACTAGGCGTATGTCTCCCAGTCATCTACCTGTGAAGTCGAAGTCCGCTGCTATTTATCAACATTTATCTATTCGATTAAGATTAAGACTGTCAGACATGTAATAAAGTACTATTATGCTCTGCTTCATTAATGCATTGTTTCGGATATTCACTAGTGACGTCTACTGTATGTGCGAAACTTGATCCAGACGCACATATGGGATGCATTCGGTTACCTTTTCTAAACTGGGTGTGACACCTAATGAGGAACGCCTTAGCCAAGGACCACATATATCAATATGCCTCAAGAGGACCGAGCTATACCCCGATGATGCAACCCCTCTTGCCCTTTCGGTAAGATTATCATAAGCTAAGGTTTCAAATTAATTAGCCAAGACCAGAGCCATGTAGTATTGTGGTTGCACGGTTTTCCTGGGTGGTTCTTCATATTCCAATTAATGAAATGATCTTAATCATCATCAATAAACTATTCCATAACATGTGTAAACCAGTGCAACATGATTTTCAGGTTATCCAACCAAAATCTAAGTAAAAGTAACTAGCATAACTACAACATAAATATTATAACCAAGATTTAATCAAGGAATTTCAATAGAAACTAGGTACATCCTTAATTTGGGACCCATCATATTCTAGACACATGCATGCATATAAAGTTATGTGTGTATTTATAATGTTATTAGGACTGGAGTATGATCAAGGACCACTTGCCTTCGTTAACAAACTGCTGCTGCTTGGGAACATCTTCGAAGCTCGGCAATTGTGGACCCTCGAACTGCGTATCGTCTATCGTAGCACACAAATATATGCAAGCAAACAAATACCATAAATAAGAAACAGTACACCAATTAATATAAACAGAGCAAAATAATGTAATAAAGCTACTGCATATGTTGTAAGGATCGCGTGAGCGCAAGAATTGATGAAAACAGAGTTAAAACGGAGAAGTTAGGGCTAAAATATGATTTTAGGGGCTTATTTGTAGAAGATTTAAAACTAAAAGGGCTCTGACCGAAGAAACTGAGGGCTAGATCATAATTAAACCTTAGACCTAGGGTTAGATTGTAAAACAGAAAGATCTAGGACAGCGGGTTCTATTTTTTTAATAAGTTAGGGGCCTAAACAGAAAAAAAAGGATCTATTCATGAATACTTTTGAACTATCGTGGACTGCGGGTTGATTCCTACAAAACTCAAGGGCTTAAGTGCAAATTGGCCATGGGTTGACCGGTATCGGACCCTATTGACTCGGGTTAGATTAGATTCAAACCGTTGGATCTAGATCTAACGGCCAGGGGCGCAGGGCGACGCGGGGGCGGCGGTGAGCGAAGGCGAGCGGCAGCGCTTTGCCTGGATAACGCGTAAACACGTTCCCGGCCTCGGTTTTGAGCGCGGATTGCTCTGGGAGATAGTGAGTGGGCCTAGAACATTTCGTGCAGGGGCATATGATGCACAAGGGGCTAGGTAACTCACTCTTCATGTGTTACCCTAGGTATGAAAGAGAGATCGAGCTCCCATGCCCGAAACTCTCTCTCTACTCGATCAAGTGACTACTGTTACAGATGGAGAAGAAGGAGCCATCATGCCGTAGTGTTGCCGGTCCTGTAACATGAGGACAGACCCGACTCAATACCACGTAGGAGCAGGCAGGGCCATCACACCAGGCGAGTAGCTTCCAACAGCAGGGCCCCAAAACATAGATGAACTTCGAGGAGACCTACAAACACTACACTCAGGGTGGCTCGAGCGCCGCCGAAGGTGGCACCGAGTACGGTGACGACCAGGTATGCAAAGTTCTTATGGTCCGTAGGTAGGTCCGCCGAGCTCTACACAATATGATTATGAGAACCCGATCATGCAGGGGATCATGAACCTCATGGCCCAAGTCAACACCCTGGGCCAGCAGGAGGACCAAATCCGCCAAAACCTCGCAAACAACATCGACCTCACCTAGCAAAACTAGGGAATGAACATTTCTATGCTCCATGACATCTCCGACGTCTTCAACCATCTGGGCCTTGGTTCCAACCAACAGCACCAGCAACAGACTAGCAGCATCAACAACCATAGCAATACTGCTGTCAAACCCAGGCACACGGGACTGTCCACTTGGCACACTTCTCCTTGGATACGGGATGGGACATGGCCCATGCCCTACATCTGCTGTAACTACTCGTAATACAGTAGGATTACTCGTACAATAGTGAAACAAGTCGGACATGGTAGGAAACTACCTGAGAAGTACTCAGGTAGGACTCCTGGGCTTGTACCCGACTAGGACTTCCATGTAAACCTATCCCCCCAGACTATACAAGGGCGGATAGGGATTCCCTTGGGGACAATCACCATCAAAGGCAATACAAACCACACAGGATGTAGGGTATTACGCTCTTGGCAGCCCAAACCTGTCTAAACCTTGTGTTCCTTTGTACCTTAGAGTTCCTGATCTTGGTAACACCCTACCTACAAACTCACCACCTCGGGGGTATCCCTCGGTAGGCGTGGCGGTAAAACACCGACAGCTGACGCGCCAAGTAGGGGTGTTCATCAAAGATCCTCCGGAGAACTCGATGGCATCAATCAATTTCACTAGCGCTGTGCTCAATGAGGGTACAACATTCACCTTCGGCTCCTGGGTCTGCATCGCCAACGAGGTGGTGGCTTCAACAGCCACCTCGCTGAAACCAGGAAGCCGATGACATCTGCTCCGGCATCCTGCCGCGACATTGATGATCTCACCAACGATCTCGGCAGACTTTGATTTTCCGATCTAATCGGAAACTGTAATAATGAGTTTGGATCCAACCTGACTCCTACTCGTGATGGAGTCGTATTCAGCTCGTGGCACAACGGTGATGCGCCGTTGCCGCCGACCCTAACAACGCGGCTCGACTTCAGCTAGCACCGTAGCGTAGACGCGGTGCTACCACTGGCTATGACTACTTTGACAAATCTGCATCACCAATGATTACTTCAACTACTCGTCTCGACTAGAAACTGGTCGAGGACGAGCCTTAAACTACTTGGCGACTAGTTCCGCACGGTCAACAACTAGTCGAGATCGAATCCGACTAGTTGGCTTCATCAACAAATCATCGCGGCTCCATCGACGACTGCTGCGGTTTTGTCGACAACCATCCATGAGTGGGCATGTTTTGACTACCCCGACTACTTGTTTCGACAAGAAAACTAGTCAGGAGTGGGCTTCACACTGTCAACAACTAGTGGGAATCGACTCCGACTAGCCGGCTTTATCAACAAACCATCGTCGCAGCTCCATCAACGGCTGCTGCAGCTTGTCGACAATCATCCGCAAATCAAGCTAAGTCACTTATACCTTTTCCGACTTATTCTTCACAGGATCGGATACTTTTTGCGCAACGCGCATTCCCTTCATAGGCCATGTCATGCCTGTTCCCAATTGCCTGCATGGTCCACCCTGCAACACGGGCGGTTGAGTTACACCCTATAAGTGCACTCCACGTTTGTTCTCTATTTTTGTGCAGCACCAACTGCTCTAGTTTTCTCTCAACGGATGCTACAATACCCGGGTAGCATACGCTTTTCGTGAATCCTCGACTCTTCTGTACGCCTATGCAACTACGCGTGCACATGGCCAAGCTACCTACGCAATGGTTTACGACAATCAGGGATTAGGTGCCTAGCGTAGTAGGCTACCTACCCGGTGATATTATGCGACCCAGCAAGAGTATAACGCGAAAACTTTTACATGCATTTTACAATGCTGGGATTTGCTCCCAACATGATATCATGTCTATCAGTTGCAACATACTTTTATATTTACCATGCAGGGGACCTGATCAGGACCATGCTGCTGGGCAAGTTGGATTCAACTCTGACTAGTTTGCTTCATCAACAATCACCCACGACTACTTCTACTTCGCGAGAATGCTCGACTACACTGACTACAACGACTACTCGTCGGTTTCGACTCCGACTAGTTGGGCTCATCAACAACCATCGGCGATTGCTGGACTTCGTGAAGAATGCGTGGCGACATGCTGGCGACTACTTCGACTACTCATTTTGCCTACAAGCTAATCGGAATCAACTGTGCTTTGCGATACGCTGGCGGCTATATCAACTTCTTGTCTTGCCTACAAAACTAGTCAGAATCGACTCTGACTAGCCTGCTTCATCGGCATTTCAAGATTCAGCGACAACTTGGCCAATACCTAGGCTCGGGGGCTGGATACAACACAGCTCTCAGCAATGAAGATTGCATGCTATGATTATTTGGATCCTTTATTCCAAAACTTGGGGATTTGGATTCAAGGCTTGAGGGCTGTGGGACACATGTCATCAGCGACTTATTTTTCAAATTAGCTGGAAGATAAGGACAGAAGACTCAAGATTAAATTGACCGTCAGCCTGATTCTACAAGTCAACCGAAGGCTCGGGGGCTACTCCATATGGAATGTGAGTTTAATCGCACCCCATTTAAAGAAGACTGGACAACTACTTGGGGCATGACCACCTCACAGCCTCGATGCAGCCAAGAAAGTACTCAGAGGACACCTTCAAGGTGAAGTTCGAGAGAACTCGAAGAAGCCTTCAGGAGTACTCGGACGTCTGCAGTACTCGGCTACAAAGAGCTCGGGGGCTTGTTAGACCTGGGCACACGGGACTGTCCACGTGGCACACTTCTCCTAGGATACGGGATGAGACAGGGCCCACACCCTACATATGTTGTAACTACTTGTAATGCAATAAGATTACTCGTACAATAGTGAAACTAGTCAGACATGGTAGGAAACTACCCAAGAAGTACTCGGGTAGGACTCCTGGGCTTGTACCCGACTAGGACTTCAATGTAAACCTATCCCCCCAGATGATATAAGGGCGAACAGGGACCCCCTAGGGGACAATCACCATCAAAGGCAATACAAACCACACAGGACTAGGGTATTATGCTCTTGGCAGCCCGAACCTGTCTAAACCTTATTTTTCTTTGCACCTTCGAGTTCCTGATCTCAGTGACACCCTACCTACAAACTCACTACCTCGGGGGTATCCCTCGATGGGCATGACGGTAAAACACCGACAACTACCCCGACCAACACTACTCGCAGCAGTACTACCCGTACCCGCAGCAGTACTACCCGAACCTGCAGCAGTACTACCTGTACTAGCAGCAGCACTATGATCCCAACCGGCAGAACTGAGCTTCATCTAAGCTTGGGGGTGTATCCAGGTAAGTTGTCTGAACTGTCTGTTCGTTCCAAGAATTTCCATGCCTTAATATATATATAAATGATAATATTAATAAAAATAAAATAAATAGAGTCCTCCAAAACCCAAAAAAATATTTCATGCTTTGAATAAAGGAACTCCCAACTTATATGTGTGGAAATCCATGTAAGCTCTACTTTCGGAAATGATGAGTAGTTGCTCTGTTCATGCTCTCGAAGTGCCTCGTACATAGCTTTTTACTCTCCTAGTACGTGATATTGTTTGAACTTGGTAATATTATCATTGAAAATTCTTGGTTTGTGGGAGCATAAGCTTGATTTCCAAGTCTATGTTGTTGGGAAACTTGAGATAGTGAAGCCGGAATAAAACTGCATGCTTTAGTAAGGAACCTCTAGAAATTTATTTTAAAATAAATCATGGTAAAGAGATCCCCTATGGTTTACATATCCTATCTAGAGCCATAGTGTTTTACTACTTGAGCTATGATATGCTATCTTGAGTTACTTTGAGCTTTGCCGAATGGTGAGACCGTCCGAGGAAAGGTACTTATCATCTACCAATCTTTCTTCTTTGCGTATCCATTGTTCTGCTAACATCAAACATGTCTAGCTTGTCAATCACCTACTCCAAGTATTGATATCCATGTTCGCAAGACAATCTTCATTCATACCACAGCCTAAAATCTCCATAGTGAACCTATCCATCCAAGAAAGGTTTATTCAAATAAAGTCTCCCTCTCAATATCCATTGGCTGCCATGAGAGTATGGGTTACCTTCATTAAAAAAGAGAGAGAGAGAAAAGAAAAGAAACAAGGTAAAATGAAAGAGGAGATAAGACCCATATCTCTATACAATTTCTAAGAATCAAGGAGTACAAATAAAAGACCAAATTCTTCCAAATGTGAGTCCATTCTCTCCCTCTCCCCTGAACTTCATACTTTCCATTAGATCAGGATTTGATCGGGTACCAGCCTCTTGTGAACCACTCTTCAACTCGGCAACAAAGGTAACCAAGGTATGCAACACTCTTCCCACCTATAAACTCCACATATCTGCTTTAGAAATAGGAAGAAGATGGTCAATCTCCGGCCATGGTGAGGATTACACACCTTGAGTGACCTTGAGAGCACCATTGGGGGATCTTGAACCTATTTTTTGAAAACTTGCAAAAATCCAAGAAAGGAACCTGAACAGGAAGCAGGAAAACTCCAGTGGAAGTTCAGTCTCTCAACCGCTCAAGATGAGGGATGAAATGCAAATAAGCCCCACACTCTGAACCAAGGTACGAGCCAGCATTTTCAAGGTACATACGGGTTAGAGTAATATGCTATGCACAAGGTACCTGCAGGGTGTGAACATCAACGCAAGTCCTGATCGGCCGAGCCTAAGTTTTAGCCTTGCTCGAGGACGAGCAAGAGTTTAAGCTTGGGGATGTGTTGACGGCAATTAAATCACACTTTGTCCGTCAACTTCTCAAGAATAAATAGAGCTTTGCATCATGTTCCATACATATTTTATTTAAACTAATCAAGTTCCACAAGTTTTGGATGAGTTGTGAATGCAAGAATGAGTGTACTAAAATTGAGGCAAATTGGGGACAAACCTAGGCCGACCGACCTCTCCTAGGCCGGCCAGCCTAGCACTGGACCAAAATGCCATGTCACTGATCTAGGAGCAAGGAAACACACTTACCTTGATCCTGAGCCATGCATTCGAAGTCAGTTTGATCCAAAGACCCAAAAGGCTCCACCCACGAATTGAAGGGCCCACCTACATGCAAGAGTCGGTTATTTACCTATGATGCCAACTGCCACTGACACCAGGAGTGAATCAGAGGCGTCCAGTAGAAGGTGGTGCCAAGTGGATAAATTCCCACACTGGCCGGCCTGGGAGAGGCCAGCCAGCCTCCCTCTGTAGCGCCACATGTTCAACTTCGCATGGAAGTGATTTCAACAATCATACCTATGTCCAGGACAAGCTACACTACAAGAACTGACTTGGAAGTAGTATAAATAGACCAGCACATCCCATTTGTAACACATACCAAGGAGTTCTCTACTCACTCCACTTTCTAGAGTTAGGTTTTGTAGTCTGGGAGTTAGAGTCGAGTCGAGCTTATCTCGGGATTCCGGAGTCATCATCAGAAGTTGGGTATAGCTCATGTATCTTTCCATTTGACATTTATCAATATAAGTTATCTTCTTTATCTTATCGAGTCAGCTTTACTTTCCGCACTTATTTATCTCACCAAGTCTTCCAACTTGTCCGTGGAAGTGCTATCTTCTAGCTTAGGCTTTGTTCTCTTCCTTTCTTATCAGGATCTTACCTTACGGGTTTTCTCGCCTGGACTAGGGAGCTCAAGTCAGGTCCCTAGGTTGAGGGTGATTTCTCTTGAAGGCCTCAAGAGAAATCCTAACACCGAGTACAGAGGTGGTGTCTGGCTTAGTGTTAGTTAGGAAGTGTGTTCCACTCCACGAAATAGTGTGGTAGGCGGCAGGTGGTGACAGCCCTGTCCATCCCATGTAGTCCACCACGTTCGGGTGCTTCCAAAGCAGTAGTAGCAGATTGTTGTTGGACTCCCCTCTCACCCCTTTCTGCAGTCCTTCCTCTTCCAGCCGCCAAAGTAAGCTCTTGGTTCCCGATAGCTAGTTAGAAGCAAGGTTTAGTCTAGAGAGGCTAGCTCGTTAGTTTATAAGTGTTTTAGAAGTCTTTCTTGCTCGTTGTCCTCTCAGCTGCTTACCGCTCTAAGGTTTAGAGTCTCCTGTGTAGAACAGTCATTTTTGGCCATTATCATACCTTATCACATCTAGCTTACCCCGACTAAGTTAACCGGTGAATATCTCCAGTAAGACTTATCATACAATTCATCGATACTCTTTACCCATAGTGCTTCCCCATTGAAATTTACGATACCCTGGAATACTCCAAGGTGAAGTGATACAACGGTGGATTTTGTGCGCTTGCGCAATACATATTCTATTGGGCATAAGAAACGCCAATACCCCTACTCCTCCCACTCCATGACCAGGGTGGCACTGACTACCTGCGTGGTGGCCACGATGTAGAGCAGGAGCGGCTCCCCGTCGGTCAGCGGGACAAGGACCGGGGCACTCGTCAATAGCTCCTTGAGCTTGTTAAGCACCTCTTGAGCCTCGGGCATCCACACAAATGGGTCGGTTTTCTTCAGAAGTCGGTAAAGAGGGAGGTTTCATTCGCCGAGGCGTGAGATGAAATGGCTTAACGCCGCGAGACACCCCGTGACCCGCTGAACCCCTTTAGGTTGTGAATCGGACCCATCTTTGTGATGGCCGTGATCTTCTCTAGGTTGGCCTTGATGCCACGCTCGGAGACATTGAACCCGAGGAGCATCCCCCTTGGGACCCTAAAAACGCATTTCTCGGGGTTGAGCTTGATGCCGTTCGCTCAAAACCTAGTGAAGGTCTGCTCCAAGTCGGCTACGAGTTGTTCGGCCCATTTGGTTTTGACTACAATGTCATTCATGTACGCCTCAACGGTCCGCCTGATGAGGTCTTTGAAGCACTTAAGCATACAACATTGGTTGTCGCCCCCGCATCCTTTAGACTGAACGGCATCATGATGTAATAGAATGATCTGAAGGGGTGATGAAAGACGTTGCAAGCTGGTCGGACTCGTTCATCGCGATTTGATGGTACCCGGAGTACGCATCAAGGAAGCAGATGGTTTCGCACCCCGAGGTTGAGTCGACCACCTGGTCTATGCGCGTGGCAAAGGAAACGGATCCTTTGGGCACGCCTTATTGAGGCTCGTGTAGTCAACACACATCCTCCATTTCCTGCTCTTCTTTCGTACAAGAACAGGATTGGCTAACCACTCGGGGTGATACACTTCCTTGATGAACCCAGCCGCAAAAAGCTTCACGATCTCCTCGCCGATGGCCCTGCACTTCTCCATGTTGATGTGGCGTAGTCGCTGTTTAACTGGCGTGGAGCTTGGCCTGATCCTCAAGGCGTGCTTGGTGACTTCCCTTTGGAATGCCCACCATGTTGGAGGGCTTCCATGCAAAGATGTCTTTATTGGCGTGGAGGAAGTCGACGAGCGCACTTTCCTATTTGGCAGTGAGGTTGGTGCCGATGTGCACCGTCTTGTCCCCAGAGTTGTTGGGGTCGATGAGGACCTCCTTTACACCCTCCGTGGGCTCAAAGGATCCAACAATCAGCTTGGAGATGGGTGCCTCCTTGAAAACTTCCTCCGTGATGCTTATGAGCTCTTGGAAGGCAATGATCACTGAGGCGCGCTCGCAGCTCTTGACTTCGCACTGGTAGGCGCGCTGGAATGAGGAGCCCACGATGATAACTGTTGATGTTTCTTAGCATCGTCACCAGGATTGTTAGTCCCTAGCAACGATGCAAGAAATGCTTATTGGCATTTCTGAACATCATCACCAGAATTGTTAGTTCATGGCAACGGCATCAAGAAACGCCATGGTGGTATGTCTTAGTGATTACCGAATGAATCCGCAAGCGCATGGATATACCGTTGTAGCATTTCACTTGGAGAGCATCCGGGTATCGTTATTTATATTTTTCCATAGGATGACATGAGTAAAAGAGTTTACTAGGTACATGATCAGTATAAAAGAAATAAGATTTAAACTATATTTCATATAGGGGTAAGTTATGATAAATGATATGAATAAGGGTAATATGACAAACACACTCGAGCCAATCTTAAGATAAAGAATAACGAATAAAGCAAAGGTTAGTGGGAGCATAGGCATACAACAAGGTCCTAATAGCATCAATTCATAAAAGCAAGGTGTTGATGGCACTTAAGTGCCAAATCCATACCATCAATTCTTGCATAAACACTAAAAAGACAAGCATCAACCTAGTGTAAGGGTTTATTACTAACCATTTCCACAAGTGTTGGTGAATATTTGTATTCAGGTCAATTACAGAAGAAAACACACCTCAAGAGCAAGAAAACACACCCCTCAATCCAAGGCAAGAGGCATCAACCAATTAGAGCGCGTCGTTCAGCCTCCCATGGATTAAAGGGCCCACCAAAGCAGAAAACCGACTTAGGACATAGCCAACTCACCTGCCATGGACCAGAGGGCCCACATGCAGGCCTCCTGCCCGAAGATGGAGCCAATTGGAGCCCAACCTGGTTCGACCAAACAAGGATCAGCTCCACTGACTTAAAGGTTCCACGTGGCGCCTCCAGGAGCTCCCTCAAGGTCGGTTTTGGGTGATTCCAATGCAATAACCGAGCAAAGAGCTGCTGGTACACCCCAATAAATATGAGGGGAGGGGCTTACATTTGAGACACACCACACAACACCATCCAAGAGAGCCTTGAGCCTCATTCCAAAGGCAAAACCTTGCCTAGTTTGTGTTTAGAGTAGGGAGAGAGTGAGGGGGTAGTTCGGAGGGGAGTCGAGCCTGTCGGCGCTCCTGTCCAACTTGTACCTCTACGGATGCTGCTACATTCTTTAGAGTTAAGTAAGTGTTCGTGATTCCTTCTTATAGTGTTATACTTGGTTGCATGAATAGCCTTATTCCCTTGATATCATAGTACAGGCTTGAGTGCTCTCATGTAGGTCTATAGTATACGCTATTAGTTCTTGTAGTTGAGTGAGATCAGTTCTCTTACTTGCGAGCTTGTTGCTCTGTATTTATACAGAGTGCTGTAGTTTTCTATGAGGATCCAGATGTAGTTAGACTGCGGTAGTAATCAATAGCGTAGACGTGGTGTCTAGGCTAGGGGTTATCCTTCGTTTGCCTTATATCCACAGATAGCTAGAGGTAGGCCTTAGGTGGTGACAGTGTTAGAAATATGCGCTAGATGTAAACATAGAGATGATCATATTTTGTTGTATCCATGATGTATTATGTGTTCATTGAATATCCATGAAAGGCAACTTGTATTGATTGGCAATTATGTGAATTGTTTGTGAGACTCTTTACTTGTATGGTTATTCTAAAGTTGTTCCTATTCGGAGTTTATGTATGGACACACATGAATATTAGACTAGCACATGTATTAGTTGATGACTGTGTTTCACAAGTCATATGACATGGAGATGTCAAACTAATAATGTGGGCGCATGTATGACATGAGGCTGTACTGACCTAACTCGAAAAATAGTGATTTCTCATTACACAATGTGTATGCTGTGTCCTTAGACCTGAGATTGTCGTATGTACTCAAGATGTGAACCGACCTACTTAGGAGTCATCAAACGCTACTCTGTAACTAGATAGTCATAAAGGTGGTTCTCGGGTTTGTCAAAGAAGCATGCTGCGAGACATGGTCAGTCAAGATGGGATTTGCCCCTCTCTGCTTGAGAGAGATATCTCTGGGCCCCTCGAGTGATCGGATCAAGAAATGCATGGCCGTGCTAGGGTTAAGTGTTAACCAAGGATTTTGGATCATGGAATCGAGAAAGAGAGGTCAGCTTGGAGCTAGACCAAATATCATGAGGCAAAGGGAATAGTATGTATATGAGATTATGACGGCTCATCTGATATGACCTTTGCATGTGCATAAGAGTTGACACATGTTGCTAGAGGCCACTGTCAACTATTGGTCGAGTAGGAGTACTCGGGCCATGTCTGTTCACGCATGAGCCCAAAGGGTCACACACTTAAGGGGCTGGAAGCCTAATGAGGACATGATCCGAATTAGACTGGGCTTAGGTGCACTTATGGGCCTTGGTTAGGAAGCCCATTAGCGGGCACCTATAAAAGATGGGGTGGGGGCGCATCGAGGGGCTAACCCTAATTCCACGCCTGCTGGCAGCCACCTGTTCCCACGCCCGCGCCCATGGGTGCCCTCACGGACCTAGCAGTCCAGAGTGCGACGCTTCTTCCCCGTACGTGTGGATACCTTGGAGGTGCTCCATCTACTGCATGAGGATGAGCCACACGTGAGGAGGTCTTGCAACTGCACCTCGGCGACCGACCCTGACGCGCTATAGAAGTTCCGCACCCGCGCGTGTAGTGGTAATTCCGTGATCTATAACAGTAGTTTTTCTATTTTATGGGGTGGAAATTTCTATTTATCGCTAGCGTAGCCCACCTCATATCCCTACAATGGTATCAGAGCTATAGCTGCTTCGTTATAGGTTCGGATGTGTGCATGTGGAGATATGCGTGGATGTAGAGGAAACCCTACTCCTGTTTCATGTCCTCGCTGTGATGGTCGTGTAACGACGTACTCCTAGCAGTCGGGTATCCGCCATCGGAGTTAAGTGATACACATAAACCTAGTCAAAGCAGGCGGAGATCAATGGGATTGGTCGAATCGAAACCAAGGATGAATCACCAGATGCATATGATGCATGGGGTGGCAGATTAGATCTGCTATCGGGTTGAGGGAGTTGCAGAAACATGTTGTTCTGTAAAACAGCCATAACTTTTGCATACGAACTTAGATTGAGGCAAATTTTATATGAAAATTCATCTACAGAAAATTTTACACATGAAATTCAACCCCTTCGGCGTTTTCTTGAAATTGGATTTCCCAAAAACAGCTTGGAAGATAGAATTTCAGGCGTTCAAAGTTTAGACGTTGTTGCGCCTAACTTGGTTTTGTAGGATCATGTGTGATCGGTATGGCCCTTATGTGTATGTGATGCATGTATGTAATTTTCATGACCTGCGTGTTGCGAGTAATGCAATACAGCAGGAGCCAAATGTATTGCCAATCTGTGTAATGGCCTGCGCGCCAACCTGTGATGATCTGACCAGACAATGTAACTAGATTTTCGTAGTTATAGTTCTTGGAGGACTCATCACCTGGACGATGGCACACATGGAACATGGAGATGGAGATCACTATGTGAATATAGGCCATACTGATTCACAAGTATGTGTTTGCCGTTCTTATCATTTTACTTCTACTTGTGATAATGTTTTTTCTGCATATGGTAAAAGTAGACCTATCAATCCCTCGCAATGCTCAAGTTTAAATGCCCCCCAACTAAACCTTGCTCCACCATGTGTCTTGTACAATTAGTGGTGGGTCTATGAAATTAGGGTGCCACTAGTTTTCCTTGACTTGATGAGTTGTATCGGATACTTACACGCTGTTGCCGGTCAAAACCCACCGGCGAGCAGCAACAGGCAACACGAGGAGCCGGGAGGCTTCGGGGACTGCTGGTGGGCCCCGGTCCCTCGGTCACCGGCCCAGGATCCGGCACACGACCTCGCGTTTGGGTTTGCTAGGCGTGCCACCTAACCTATACCTGATCAGGAAGGTGTAGATGTAGTTTCGGTTAGTTTCCTGCATGCACAGATACGTGTAAATGTTAGTCCGAGCCGCAATCGGCTCATCGGGTGATCCCCGCTATCGACTGTAAAGAGCCAATTGTCTCCCAGTATCAGATCGGATCTATATATATGAATGAAGTGCATATATATGGTACTAAAATAAACTTGTTCTATAATCAATAAGCTGATTCAATTCATGACGGTTAAAACTTTCACCGCATAACTGGAACATCTCGCGCATAATTGAGCCTAACAGATACGAAAGATAACAAGATAGCAACCTAAACAGAGGCCTAAAAACCAACAGAAAGCTGATTCCCGGAACAATCCCTCTTTAGATTAATAAAAAGCATCAAACGTACTACCGGAACATTCAACCCGTTTGAAGGGCCTAATCATGCGAATATTAAGCTAAATCTTTGATGAACAAAGACTAACCATAACAGATTGGATCTATTAATTTAAACAGAGCAAGGTGCTGCCCTCGCCCCTGAGATTAGGCACGAGGATAGCTAAATGTTCACAGGTGACAAACGATGCTTGAATATAGCATAAAAGAGCCGATGCTACCCTGTAAATGCTAAGATAACTAGTGTCACTCGCCATCAACAACGCTTCAGTATGAGAAACACAAAGATAAATAGATTTTCGCGTGATCGGGGCTGCATAGCACTTACTCGAGAGAAACCCTAGAACAGGGGTGGCGATGCGCCGAGAGTTGTTTATGAATGGTTGTTCGTATATTTCCAATACCCCATGATACATATTTATAGTCCGAAGACTTGCCTCTTTTAACTAATCCTAACTGACTACAACACGAATCTTGGCTATCTCTATCTTAACCAATTTAAATGCACACACCTATCTAGATACACGGCCAATCTCGGCCTTAAACCGCCCGCGCAGGTGCCGATTCGCAAGCCTATTACAATTATCCTCTGAGCCCATCTTGCTCGTGGCCCACTTTTCAGCCTAGCCAAATTATGGCAATAACACATGCCCCCCTGGTTTCGGCAATAATAATTCCAAAACCACTCTTTCTCTTTCCATCACCTTGCCTCTTCGACTTCAAAAAAATCCATACACGCGTGCCTTTTCAACTACCAGGGGATGTGACTGATCTGCTTCAGCAGCAATAGCGGCGCCTATGAGGCCTTCAGCCATTAGCAACCGCACCTAATACAACTTTCCTCCCCTTGCAATGGCTTCTTCTTCCTCTGCTTCCTCTGCCATTTGCTTCAAGTCCGAGTCCACCCGAGAAGTCACTCCAGAATATGACCCCATTGCCGCCTATGAGGCCTGCGCCCCTCCGCATTGGGATGCAAAGGAGTGGGACTTCCAGACCTGGTCAGAAGATGATGAATCCCTAACCGATGGTGAAGATCTCCAGCTTCTCCTTGGCGGGGAGCTGGATGAAAATGATGACGACAACATGTCCTGGGAAGGGAAATTCTTCTCCTCGGAGGAAGAAGTTGATTCCTCATCAACCGAGGAGGACTCGGTGGCAGGAGGCTTCCTGCTTGGCGGGTCGTCAGAGGATGATGATAATGATGATGTAGAAACCGAAGACAACAATAGCTTCAGCAGCAATAGCGGCGGAGACGAAACCGGCAGCGATGATGACGGCAACGATGACGATAGTGACACCAGCATGGCTCCTCCGATCAAGCACCGCAGGGTCTCAGGAACCTACTGGTGGTAGATCATAGGATTAAGTCGATGGATCGGCTCTAGGAGCAATCGGCTCCCCTTTTGTAATGGCCTTCCCTATGAAGGGAATCTTATGTTTAGTCAACAACTTTTGAAAAGCCGATTCACCGGGAGCCGATGGAAACGCATCGGTTCCTTTCCTTAAAATGCAGATCCGGATCTGAGTCGATTCTCAAATCGATTCTATTTTCTGCTTGAATCCGGAACTTTCCCGAAATAAATCTACACGGGTTCCCCGAATCCAAGTTGCACTCCAAAACCCTCGCTCACAAATCCAATCACAAAAACCTGGACCAAAGCCTTAGAGCCCACCCTCGACATTGCGCAACAAACCCTAGATCCAGTTTTCAGGCCTTCAATCTTCGTTAGGGTTTCAGATGGCGGAATCTTCGAATGTTGATGCGGGCGTCCTTGGTCTAAAGGTAAAACTCCGACCTTCACTAATTTACTGAAGTAATTATTCGAACCCTTGAAGCATTAAATGATCCCTTCCGATTTTTTTGGCTCTTTATTGATTCTTCAGGTTTCAAATATTCTTTTGCCACATCCTTCTTCCCCAATTCTTTTTGTCTCGGGCCTCGTTGTTACGAGAAACCCGTAGATCTGATTTCTTGTGAGGCTAATAGGATCCCATTTGTGAGCCAAAATATAGACTTAAATTCCTGGGCCGACACCCTGCGTGCTTGGCCAAATCCTCCCGAGGGCTGGGTGACCTGGTACAACAGAGTAGCAAAAACTATCAACCCACATGGGAAACCATAGGGATAGCCGATGCTCTGTCTCTGTCTTTGTCCCCTCTTGAGAAGAACGAGAACCTCCTGAAGACCATTGGCTACTTTTGGTCTGATGCCTTGAACTGCTTCTTATTTGGCCACGGGCCGATGACTCCAACCCTCCTGGATGTAGTAATGATTACTGGTTTGGACATCTCATCATCTTGCCCTTCTGCCTTCAAACTGCCCGAGGTCCCCTTCAAACTATCCTCCAAAATAGAGTGCACAAATTGGGGTGCATACCTGAACCAATATATCAAAACCAAAGGCCCTATGACTGAGAAGGAACATACGGCCTTTCTGAATCTTTGGTTGGAACACTTCTTATTCTGCAGTCCTTCCCTTGCCCCAACCAAGAACTACCTCCCCCTAGCATATGAACTGGCCAAAGGTAACACTGTTGGCCTTGGAAAATTGTTCCTTGGGGAAGTGTATAGATATCTCCACCTGATGTCTTTGGGCCTACTTACCCAAAAGAAACTCAGGATCGGTGGTCCCTGGTGGTTCATCCAGTTATGGGCTCACCTATATTTTCAGGATTTCATACCAAACTTTCCTGTTTTGGCCAATAACTCCTTTCCAGATCAGAGTGGGAGGCGAATCAGGTGTACCAGTTTCGGCCAGGCTGTGTACAGTCTTCCTAGCAGCAAGTGGACTCCCTCAGCTGCTTCAAACTGGTTTAGGATATTCTATAGGGGTCTGGACAACCCTATCTTCCTTCCCTATACTGATTCTAAAATCTTCGAGAACCCAATCACCATCAGATTGGCTGACTTTGCCGATGATGATGGTACTCGGCATCTATACTCTATCATAATTCGCCCTTGCTTCCTTCCAGTCGGCATGAGCACTTCCAACCGAATCATCAAGCCTGGTTATGAGTTCTACCAGCCGGTCGTAGCAGCCTGGCAATTTGGTCTTGGGAAAGTTCCTCCTCACTTCTTCCTCCACCATCTGATAACAAGCAGAGCCGATTTGACAGATAACCTTACTAGCCAAAGATGCTATAACCTATTCTCTGATCTTCACATCCCAATCCTCGTTGACTTATCATTCACTTCTTCGGCTATTGGCTTCGAGAGTTGGTGGTCGATGTGGAAGACTCATGTCTTCCGGAGAGCCTTGGGGCCAATGCTGCAGCAGATTCACGCTGAGTATGAAGCCCTTGAGGAAGAGGTATCTCATCAGTTCAGTACTTCTTCTTGACTTTGCTCAACCCTTCCTCTAATTCCATTTGTTTTCTCTGTAGCAGGAAGATGGTCCGTGTCAGACCCGGGGTCACCGGGCTGGGCACATAACGTAGTTTAAAGAGGTCTAAGAGATTAAGTCCGTCTTATCTCTTATTCATCTTGTTTATCTCTTATTCATTCCGTTTAAATAAGAGATAAGGCTAACCGATACAGGGGGAATCTACTCGAGATATGTTCTGGTATGATTCCTTAGCTGGTATTGGTTAGTATCTTTGTAACCCTGGCCTCTCGGATATATAAGGGAGGTCAGGGACCCCTCTCAAAAGAAGAAGATCATTAGGTCATTCTACACAAAAAGGAATACAAACCACCATACAGGACGTAGGGTGTTACGCTCCGTGCGACCCGAACCTGTCTAAAAGTCTTGTGTTCCTTGCACCTTCGAGTTCCTGATCTCGGCGTCTCCTCACCCAAAACTTACCACCTTGGGTATACCCCTCGGTGGGCAGCCGGTTAAACACCGACAGCTGGCGCGCCAGGCAGGGGAGCGCGTCGAAGATCCGCCGGCGAACTCGATGGCATCTTTCTAGTTCACCAGGTGGTGGATTGCTACCTTCACGCATGTGCATCGACGGATCGATTCATCGAGTTCGAGATCGGATCCTTCAGCGAACGGCTACATCGATCTCGACTACTCGGCTCGACTTCACCTTGTGCTACAGCATCGATGCACCGCGGCCATCGACCTCGACGACCCGGCTCAACTTCGGCTCGTGTCGCAATATCCGCGCGTGGCAGCAACGTGTTCGACTACTTTGACTTCGCGAGGACGATCGGCAGCTCGCCGACGACTACAACAACTACTCGTCTCGACTCGAAAACTAGTCGGAATCGGTTCCAACTAGTCGAGCTTCATCAACAAATCGTCACAGCTTCATCAACGAACTCCACGGCTTCATCGACATTCGTCCACGAATCAAGCTAAGTGATTTATACCTTTTCCGACTTGTTCTTCACAAGATCGGCTACCTTTTTTGGTACGCCTCTCGACGGGCATGAAACCCTCGGGGGCTACACCATGATCGATTACTTGTCCGTGTACGTCTCTCGATGGGTATGAAACCCTCCAGAGCTAGACTTCGCCGACTATCTTTGCGCACTGCGCATCCTCTTTATCGCATGACAACTTCTTTGTCTTCTCTTAACGGTTGCTAATGTACTCGGGTAGCACACGCCTTAATCTGTGAAACCTTGACTCTTCTGTAAGCCTATGCTCCTACGCGTGCATGCGGCTAAGCTCCCTACGCTATGGTCTACGGCCATCAGGGATCAGGTGCTTAAACGTAACAGGCTAACTGCCCGGGGAAATTACATGGCCTAGCAAGAGCAAGACGCGAAATTTTTACACCGAATAAATTTTGGTGTATTTATATTATTATTGAGTACTACTCGGTATCTTCGCATTATGCTACATAATGTGTGCATTGTCTTTTTTCAGGTCAAGATTCAGCAACAACCCTCCAGGCAGCGCGGCGTGCCATCGCAGTTTCGCTAGTTCCCAGGCTCGGGGGCCGGGCGATGCGCACTACTCGACATGACTCATTCGGCTCTCCTGGCTTGTAAGCTCGGGGGCTGGACGCCGTAAAACTACTTGAAGATGACTCATATGAAGACTGAGAGTGCAGAAGAAACTCTAAGCCACCGCACGGTTAAATAAACCAGCGGGAGGCTTAATTTCACTATGCAGAGGCGAAGAGTTTTTCTCAGAATTCCAGAGCAACACCAATGCCACGGTTTTTAGATCCTTATCTCCATATTTGTGGGATTTGGATTTAAGGCTCGGGGGCTGCAGGGTACGTGGCATCGACTACTTATTTTTCAAATTTCCTTGAAGGATAAGGAGGATTACAGACTAATGGGACCCTCAGCCTGATTCTCCGATTCAACCTAAGGCTCGGGGGCTACTCCATATGGAGTGCGATTTTCAAATCGCACACCAAAAATTCGGGGCATGAGCACCTCATAGCTTCAATGCAGCCCAGCAAGTACTCGAAGAAGGACTTCAAGACGAAGATCCAGAAGAAGTCGAAGACTGCTTCGAAAGTACTCGATAAGCCTGCAGTACTCAGCTACGAAGAGCTCGGGGGCTTGTCAGACCCGGGGTCACCGGGCTGGGCACATAACGTAGTTTAAAGAGGTCTAAGAGATTAAGTCCGTCTTATCTCTTATTCATCTTGTTTATCTCTTATTCATTCCGTTTAAATAAGAGATAAGGCTAACCGATACAGGGGGAATCTACTCGAGATATGTTCTGGTATGATTCCGTAGCTGGTATTGGTTAGTATCTTTGTAACCCTGGCCTCTCGGATATATAAGGGAGGTCAGGGACCCCTCTCAAAAGAAGAAGATCATTAGGTCATTCTACACAAAAGGGAATACAAACCACCATACAGGACGTAGGGTGTTACGCTCCGTGCGACCCGAACCTGTCTAAAAGTCTTGTGTTCCTTGCACCTTCGAGTTTCTGATCTCGGCATCTCCTCACCCAAAACTTACCACCTTGGGTATACCCCTCGGTGGGCAGCCGGTTAAACACCAACAGTCCGGAGCCCCGAAATGATGATGGCTCCACCTTCGCATTCTCACCAATTGCCCCTGTGGTCCTCTTCGGCAAGAATGCACCTCCCCTATCAAAGGCCATCATGCGGATCGAGCCTGGCACCGCAAAACTGGCCCCCAAGCGGAAGCGAATCTCTGATGCTGTTGCCTCCCGAGCCCAAACTAAGGCGAGGAAGATGATTGTCTGGAAGATTCGGATAGAAGTTGGACCATCTTCCACCGATCAAGAAGCTCCTATCATCGACCAGGTTTAGATTGTCCCTCTTATAATTGATCCTCTGAACATGTATATTTTGGCTTAACTACTCTTTCCTTGCTTGTAGGCTGATATCGTAGATATTTCCAGCGGGGAAGAGCCAGCGCGCCAAGAAAACCCAACTCCAGAGGCCCCAGAGGATCTTTTGATGATGGTCAATGCCTTAGTCAACCTTCAGGATCCACTCCTGAAGACTCTGGAGAACCCTACAACACCAGCCGATACTTTGGTTGGCCTTCAGGATCTGCAGGAGCCGATCGTCACCATATCGGTTATCGGTCCTTCTCCGTAGGAGCCGATTGTCACCTCGTCGGCTACCACTCCTCCTTCGGAAAGGGTGCACCTGCAGGAGTCAATTGCCACTACACCGACTGTTACTCCTCCTCCAGAAAGGGTGCATCTACAGGAGACGATTGCCACTACATCGGCTGTTACCCCTCCTCCAAAAAGGGTGCAAGTGCAGGAGCCGGTCGTCACTTCATCGGCTGTTACTCCTCCTCCGGAAAGCGTGCATCTGCAGGAGCCGATCGTCACTTCATCGGCTGTCACTCCTTCCCCAGAATAGGTATGTTTTATTGTCGAGCTGTTTGCTTCTTCTTTTCCTTGTGCCATACTAATTTTTTATCTTCTTTCAGGGTTTGAACCTATCGGAGCTGCTCTCATTCGACCCTGCATCCGTCAGTTCGGCCATACTAGAAGTGGATGATCATCAGCTGGATCCGATCGGTGTTGCCAGCCAAATCCTTCGTGTGAAGGGCCTTATATCAGCTCCAATTGATGCATTGGTCCGGGACTTCGACGCTGTCAGGCAGATTCCCGAGGATCAAGCTCTGGCCAACCGGACACCTCCCTTTCTTTCAGGCAAGGGTAGAATAGGCTCGGCACAAGATTGAAGCTCGTCGCTCCCAAGCCCCCTTGAAAGCCAACATTGCCGAGAGGTGCTGATTGCTTAATGAGAAGAAGGTGGCTCTGGACGCCAAGACTGACACATCTGCACACTCTCAAAGGCTTCAACTTCTGGAGAAGGAGTTAGAAGACCTCAAGGCTAAGGTCCGGGCGACCTAGCAGTGCATCCAGGAGGAGAAGGATCTTATTGCTATCTCCAAACGAGAAGCAGAAGACCTATTTGCCCAACTGAAGACAGGACTCGCAGAGCTGAGCGCTTTGAGTCGGCAGGTAGTGTCAGGAGAGGACAAGGACGATAAAGCAGTGATTGCTGAAGCTGATTGCGTCCGCCTCGAAGCTATCGCCGCCATTGATGAGTTTCTTCAGTAGACTGCCTTGTAATCACCCCTTGTAAGATAAACCTGCATGTATCCGCATTAAAATTCTAAAGTCAATGGTTGTACATCGGCTACTTGACCAACTCAGTGCGTTGGGTACGAAGTATTTATTTTTTTATATATGCGGGCCGACTGCACGTGTCGACCCTCTTTCCTTGTGTCCAACATGATGCATAACATCGGCTTTTACCTACACGGGCCATCAGGTTGTGTCGGCTCATAGCCCAAACGTAGCATCGGCTTTCTCTTGTACGGGCCAACTAATCGTATTGGTTCACAGCCTAATGCATTGCATCGGCTTTATTGCTCATCATCCCACATGCTTGGGAAGTACTTCTTGAGATGTTGACCATTGACCGCCACCGGTAACTTGATGCCATCTAACTCCTCAAGCATATATGAGTTCCTAGGTAGGACTTGGTCAAACCTATAAGGCCCGTGCTAGTTTGGAGACCATTTGCAATTCGCTGCATACTTAGTCCCCAATGGTAGCACCGCTTCCCAAACTAGATCTCCAACTTGGAATTCTTTTGGCTTGACTTTCTTATTGTATGCGCGGGCTACTTTGGCCTTATTTTCTTTGATCTTCTCAAGTGACCAAAGTCTGAGTTCCGTGAGGTCCTCAATATTGTCGTTCATCAGAGCAAGCATACTCTTCAGCTGTTAAGTCATTTTGAAACTCTATGCATCTTGAGCCGGCCGTAATCTCCCATGGTAATACGGCCTCCTGTCCGTACGCCAGGTGATAAGGAGAAGTTTTTGTTGCTCCATGACACGAAATACGGTATGCCCACAATGCCTCTGATAAGACCTCATGCCAATGCCTAGGATGCTCATCGATCTTCCTCTTGATCAACTTGATAAGGCTCTGATTGGATGCTTCAGCTTGTCCATTTGCTTGGGCATAATATGGAGATGACCTAATCAGCTTGATGCCCATGTCAGTAGCGAACTTCTTGAACTCCTCTGAAATGAAAACCGGCCCTCCATCTATCGTGATGGTCTGAGGAATCCCGAACCTGTGAATGACATGCTCTTTAACAAAATTAATGACATCTTTAGATGCTACTGACTTCATGGGAACTGCCTCCACCCACTTGGTGAAATAATCTATGATGGTCAAAATAAACTGGTGGCCTTTGCTGGATGGAGGATTGATTTTGTGACATTTCAGGTACTTAGGAGCTAGGCACACTAATTTCTAGTATGAAGTTGTGTGAAATTTGTGTTTGTTTTGATGAATGCCTTTAAAAACTTAAATACACGATAAAGGGTATTTTTGTAATATTGGAAAAATTTGAAAGGGTAAAACTTATTTTGGATTTATTTGAAATTGAATGATTTGTTTTTTAAAAAGATAATTTCAAAACCCTAACTATTTTGAAGTTGGACCCTAAAGAAAAGTGGTAGATCTTTTTAAGCTCTACACTTTTGATTTTGGGCATATTTTCATTAGAGCTATAGTTTGGAAGAAAATTTTACTTTACAGTGAACTCCTTGAATTTTTGCAAAAATTTATGAACAGGTCCTCGTCTTCTTCCTCCTGCTTCCGCTCTCTATTTCTCTGCAGCGCCACCCACCGCCCACCGCCGGCATTTTCCCCAGCCACCAGCTGCCCCCTCGCCACTCTTCCTGCGCCACCTGGACCCCAGCTTGCCCGCACGCAGCTTAACCGACCCCGCTGGCTCCTCCTCGCGCAGACGCGTTGCGCCGCTACCCGCCCGAGCCGCCATTTCGCGCCATCGATCGCCAGCAGCTGCTTGCTGCCCACCTGTGCGCCTCTTTTTAGCTTGGGAACATGCCCAGTGAACTTCTCCTTTCTTCTATCCCCTCGCACGCACCCGCATTCCTGTTCTTTTCCCCGCTCGACTACTTCGTCGGAGCTCCTCTGTCCACCATCGTCAGCTGTCTCCGTCGCTTCTCCTCTCCAATTTCATGCTCCACCAGCACCGCCACATTTCACTGCCCCTTTCTGATCCACTCTTCTTCCTCCTCCCGTGCACGCGCAGCCCAGAACACCGCGCCAGCGATCTCACTCTCTGCCGCCATTCTATTTCTAGTCGAACCGAAGTTCCACCCCTTCTCCTCCCTCGCCAAGAGCACCATCAGCACTACATCTCCACGCCGAAGCTCCCTGACCAATTTCCTTCACCTTCCTGCACTCCAGTCGTTGGAACACTGTCGCCACCCTCGGAACCTCGCCGCGCTGGCTCTGTCTCTAGTCGAACCGCTGCCTCTGAGCTTCCCTTCTATGATTCCAACCACCCCCAAGTCCGCTTTGAGCTCCTGAACCTTTTTCCCCACCTTTCCCTCGCCGCCGGTAAGCCTACTGTAACATTCAGGTACTTAGGAATAAAATACACTAAATTCTAGTATAATGTGTACATGTTTGATCTTGTGTGTGTATGTGCTAAAATTTAAATACAAAGGGAAAATGATATTTTTATATATTCTGGAAAATTTAGGTCCTTTAGTGTTAAATGGGTGAGAATGGGAGGTAAAATCCAAATATATGAAGGTTTTTTGCAACAGTCAAGAACTTGCTTTTAAATCACAAATATAGATGAAACTACACATAGGATGTAAGTGTAGTGTAGTTTTTACATAGGATTTAATTAAAGTTTAAGATTTAGCCAAGTTTCAAAGTATATTCAAATCCTTAGCTCTTTTGCAACTGAACCTTAAAGCAAAGTTGTAGATCTTGTTAAACCCTACACTTTTGCTTTTGGGCACATTTCCATTTGAAAGTTATCTAAGTTTTACAGCGGAGTCCCTGTACTTTTGGAGATTTACACTTTAGTCCCCTTCATCTACCTCTGGCCTCTCTCCTCCTCTATTTCTTCTCTACGCCGCCCGCCGCCCTCATCGGCCACGTGCTGCGCACCCGCCGCCCCCGCGCCGCCTTTCCTCGTGCCACGTGCCGCCCCAGCGTCCGCGCAGCCGCTTCCCCTGCCCGCGCTGGCTCTCTCCTCGCCTCTCCACGTCGCGCCGTCGCCGCCCGAGCTGCCACGCGTGCCGCCGGCAACGCCAGCTCCTGCTCGCGCGTGCAGTGCCTCTCCCAGCCTTAAAATATACTCAGTAGCTGCTCCACGACCTTCTTTACTCACTCAAGCACTTCTTTTCCCCGGCATTTCTCTTTCCCGAACGCAGCTCCTCGCCGGACCTCGGCCGCAGCGCCTGCTTCCCGTCGACAGCCGCCACCGCCGCTTCTCATCCCCGATCCAGTGCTCCTAGAGCACCACCGTGACCCCCTGGTGCTCCCCAGCCTGCCCAATTTCGCTCTCGTGCACCGGAACGACCGGACCACTACGCTGGTGAGCTCGAGCTCCCGCCGCCGCTCGGCCTCACCGTCGTCCCGGCGATCCATTGCCCCCTGGCCCCGGCCAAGCCCAGCATCAGCACCACATCATCCCGGGGAAGCTTTCTAGCTACTCCTCTGCCGCGCTCCTGCCCTCCGGCCACCGGCACGCCGACGACGTCCCTCGGACCTCCGCCGCCCAGCCCTGTTCACCGTCGATACACCGCTACAGCCCCTCTCTGCCACAACCCCGGCCACCCCCGAGACCGCTGTGAGTCCCTGAACATTTCCCCTCACTTACCCCTCGCCACCGGTGAGCCTCCTCGCCGGATTTGGTCGTCGTCGATCTGCCCCCTCTGTTACACCTGGCCAAGGACCTATTTGTAACAATTCAAATGTTTCCAAGGGCCTATCTGTAGGAAATCAGTACCCCCTCCCTAATTCAAATCAGCCAACTTGTAAAATCCATAGGAATTTGTAGAAAAATCCAAAAATTGCCAAACTAGTTTTGTTGGAATTTAGAAGTCTAATTCTACAACTTTTGTTAATAAAGTCTGGATTGAAACTAAATACTTTTTGATTTATTTTAAACTTTAGCAAAAGGGTTTCTTGTGCATAACTATTGTATGCTAGCTCTTTTTCCTACGATTTTTGGTATGTAGTCTGTTTAAGGTGAATACAAGCTTGTGTAAAAATTACAGCACCAGTATTGCACCCTAGCTCTAGCTACTTTAATTCTGTTCAAATCAAACTTGTTAACCTAATTCAATTAATTCAATTAATTAGGGTAATTGAATTAGGACACCAATAATAAGTTTGTATTTAAACCTCTTGCTTTATGAATGTATGTGTATGACTCTGTTGGATTGCAACTTTATCGTGAAATAAAAATCTTAACTCAAGAACCATCTAAATCAAATCCTTGCATATCATGTAGAGTCAACGACACTCGACGACAGAGACTACGAGCTAGTCCCGGAACACGAGCAAGGATTTTCTGAAGATCCTACGAACATCACCGAGGTTATAACTGAAGCCCCGAACCAAAGTTCGGAAGTCTCTGACACCACTGACCCTAGCCTCGCTCAAGAAGGCAAGCCCTGGTGCATAACCCAGTATTTTAAATTACTTCACTTATACAGTTTTATCCTTATATATATGCATTAAGTCTAGGAGTTGAAATGGAACCCTAGATGCAAGAATCCTAGGAACCTTTGTATTGAGCCTGAGTCCTTATCGAATAGATGCTCTGCTAATAGGACCGGCAGAAGTCGAGTGATTTCCTGTCACTCGTGCGATATAGGAGTTGAATGTTTACTATTCTGCAATCACTATAAGGATGATGGGCGGGCTCATGTGCGGTATCATGACTTGGAAGATTACCCCGTCTGTGTTGATAAAAGTTGATAAGGTCGCAGTATGTGGTAGTGGTGGCTAAGCGTTTGAAAGTACTAGCCACATGCCGTAAATATGGTACGTGGTAAGCCTAGTACCTGATTGGCCCGGCAAATGGACATGTCTCCACCACTCGATTAATTGGTTTCTGTTGTACACACACACCGACGTGTGGGAGTACATTTTGCGTAGCAGACAGGAGTACGATCATGTAGTCGCGCTACAGATGTACGTCCTGCACATTGGATGTGCGTACGGTCCTATAGTCGCTTGTGGTGGCCCTGATCCATAACCCGGAATATGAAGGAAACGGTTGCTTCGAAACGATCTTTGGATGTTCCAAGCGTGTGAGTTAGGTTTACCCTTGCAAGGTTTGGAAATTTGATTCAGAATCGTCCGTTTCTCGCGAAGATTGAGACTGCTTATTCCTTCTACCACATAGAGTAAGAACAGTAACCATTATGGAGTAATATGGATGGATGCTAATCCCTACCTTGTTTGTCTAGTATAGGTGCTCACCTAGAATGGTTAATGGAACTAGAATCTGAAAGCTAAAATATGAAAGTTAGCTCATACTCTTTGTTGCTTTTCAGCTGAAATTAAACCCAGAACCATTTCAAGCCTTCATGAGTCTAGTTACATGGCTAAGTATACCATGAAACGGTTAAGCCTTGCTGAGTACTAGTATACTCAGACTTGCTAGTGAATTTTTCAGGTATGACCTTTGAGAACCCTATGGATAGTCCTGCATGGCCAACTTATGTTCCGTTTGGCTAGTCCGTGGAGTGGGATCCGTCCTCGGCTGGCAGAGACCCTTCGGAATGACACCAAGTTTTGGGCTGAACATGGTGTCAACCTCCGCGACGTGTGTAGTCGCGTGTTAATTTTTCTTCCACTATGAACTTGACAAGCATGTTTTGCTTTTCATTTGAAACACTGTCTGTATAAATTACTTTAAGCTTTGAAATAGCTTTGTAATAATGTTTAACTATCTTGTGGATTAAAAGTTGGTGAGCTGTTGTGTGATTGTAAACTCGCCTTCGTGCGAGGTAAACCTGCTTCGATCCTGTTGAACCGTGGTTGCATCAGGCGGAGACCCGATAGACCAATGGGTTGTTCCATTTGAAGTGCGTTGAGTTAGTATCGGCTGTATAGCGATGACTAGCGCACTTGAGCCGGAATAATTCAGGCAGTTCTGCCACACCTACTCGCCGAATTTTGATCGCCGCCGCTCGACTTCTTTTGTTCAAGTCGATTAGGGACCCAAATGCAAGTCTCTGTTTCTTTCTAGGGTCTTGTTTGTAAAATACATGCCCATCGACTACACGTCGATCTGCTACACCTGTATCGGCTACTTTTACTGAAGAAAAATCACAGCCGATGCGCGCACAAATCATTACCTAGGTTAACACCTTAAGCAAGTATCGGCTAGGCGAGCCGATGCACACCCCAATTGGCTAGATAAGCTATCTGAAAAACATGCTGTTAAGTAGATCTAAACACTTTGTAGTAACCTTCACCCAATAGCCATTTTGAACAAAGTTTTTACACCAGAAACTCTACTTAAATTTATCTTTTTCAAATCTTTTTATTGTTTGTACAAATTAGTTAAGTCTTGAAGTGATGTATTGAATGTATTCTTGTTGGATTGCAACTTTATCGTGAAAATAAAAAAGTAAAATAATAACCACTTGCTTCAAATAATTGCATCTCATGTAGATTTGTTGACACTCGCCGACGGTACCTACGAGCTAATCCCGGAACCCGACGAGGGTATTTCTGAAGCTCAAGCAAACGTCGCCAAGAATCTTTCCGAAGCCCCAGACCAAGGTTCGGAATATACTGACATCACTGACCCCAACCTCACCAGTGAAGGCAAGCCCCGGTGCATAACCTAGTATTTTACATTATGCACTTACATTGTTATATATCTATCTTGTGCATTAAGTGCTAGGAGTTGTTATGAAACCCTAGTTGCATGAAACCTAGGAACCTATGTAATGTTTCTGAGTCCTTATCGAGTAGATGCACAAGATATAGGAGTTGATTGTTTACTATATTGCAATCACTATAAGGATCATGGATGGGGTTATGTGCAGTACCATGATTTGGAATGGTACCCCGTCTGTGTTGATCAATTTGATAAGGCTCAGTGTGTGGTAGTGGTGGTCAAGTATTTAAAAGTACTAGCCACATACCGTAAATATGGTACGCGGTAAGCCTAGTACCTGATTGGCCCGGCAAGTGGACATATCCCCCACCACTCCAATTTTGGTTTATGTACACACGCACCAATGTGTGGGAGTACATTTTGCATAGCAGATGGGAGTACAGTCATACAGTCACGCTGTAGACGTACGTCCTACACATTGGATGTGCGTATGGTCCTGCAGTCGCTTGTGGTGGCGCTGATCCACGACCCAGAATATGAGGGGAATGGTTGCCCGGAAAGGAAAGTTTCCGAGCGTGTGAATTAGGATCCCTTGCAAGGTTATGAAATTTGATTCAGGAATCATCCGTTTCTCGCGGTAATTGAGACTGCTTGATACTTCTGCCACATAGAGTAACAAGAGCAACAGTTGGTGGAATAATATTGATATATGTTTTAATACCTACCTTGCTTGTCTAGTATAGATGCTCACTTAGAATGGCTAATTGAACTAGAATCTGAGAGCTAAAATATGGAAATAAGGACATACTCTTTGTTGTTTTTCAGCAAAAGAAACCTAGAGCCTTTCAACCTCTCATGGTCTAGTTATGGGCTAAGTACACCCAATTGATGGGTAAGTCTTGCTGAGTATTAGTATACTCAGCCTTGCTAGTAATGTGGTTTTCAGGTATGTCATTTGAGGACTCAGTTGCTACTTCTCCTTGGCCCTGCACTTTACCGCCTGACTGGTCCGTGGAATGGGAACCGTCCCCGGCCGGCAAAGACTCTTCCGAATGACGCCATGCTTTGGGCTAAGTATGGTGCCTGTTTTGCGATGAGTAGTCACATTGTTGTTTCTTTTCCGCTGCCATCTCTGAATAATGTACGTTAAAACTTGAAGTTTTCAAACAATGTCTGTATAAATTTGTTTTAGTGAGGTTTGCAGTACTCGACCAGAACCCGGTTTGTAATAACTACTTATGCCTATGTTGTAAAAATATGACGGTGATTGTATCTCTGGACTCGCCTTCGTGCGAGGTATGCTTGAATGATCCGGAATCCGGTGGTTTCATCGAGACGTTAACCGACAGACCATTGGGTTGTTCCGTTTGAAGTGCGTTGAGGTTATATCGCCTGTATAGCGATGGTCTGCGCACTTGAGCCGGAATAATTCAAGCGGTTCTGCCACAGGCTGGTATCAGAGCTAACAAGTGTACACCAGAGATATGATTGACCTTAAAAATATTTTTAGTATAAAACTAGACCAACAAGGTATTTTGTAAAATTGCGTTGGTTTCGTTAAGGATTGTGCTTAGTACGTAAAGCCCTAGGGGTTTATATGGGAGTTATCAGGTGGCTTAACATATATATATATACACAGTACGCTTATAGTACTACTCTAATTTCCAGCACTACATTTCTGTAAAAATTTGCTTTCGAGCACAATCAACTTTATATTCTATAACGATGCATTCGATGATGAGGTAAGAGGGTAAGGATCCTCATCCAACTTGATGAGGACATCACTGCCATTGATACAACCACAACGACAGCCCCTTCACCACTTACAGCGGAACCAGGACCAATGACACAGGCCCGTGCACGTGAACTTAATTATCAGGTGAACTCATTCCCAGCTGTTCAAATTAATTCTTCCTCAAATGGAGTACTATTAAATCCTTGTGATGACTTTATTATTTTTAGGTACTTGGGAGTTGAACTAGCTAGGAGTGGAGAATGGAACAATGCAATTAAAGCTGCTAAACCCGAAGGGACTTTCGTAACTGCAGCAAGTACCAGTTTCAAGGGGCCATATCTTTCAACTCCCAAGGTTGTTTAAAGCAAATAAATGCTTGTTGTAAAGATCTCTTCGTGTACTTTCCAATGGATCAAGAATCAATGGCAGATCAAATACAAAACGTCCAGAAACTCCTGAGGAAGCCTCGTGACTACATCCTGTGTATCTAGTATTCCTGTCTATTTAAGCAAGTAGTAGCCACAAAAAGAACTTGGGTTTTGTTTGATGTAAGTTAGCTGCTGCTACTTCCTTGTAAACGCGTGTGTCGGCTAGACCGCCCGAATACTTGTATCAGAACCCCACCTTCTATCTAATTCGTGAGTGTTTACTTGTTATCTTGTTCTTGCTTGTTCTTCGATACCTTGTGGTTGTTGTAGTCGGGTAGCACAACGTCGACCTCCACCCCAAATTGTAGTTATTAGGAGACGGTGTACCTGTCGCTCAAGGCGCCACACCATCTTGGTTGTGGTAGTCGGGCAGCCAACGTCGGCCTCCACCAAATCCACACCACCACCATCTCTCATCGAAAGATCGGGCTCCCTCGTACCCGTCAGGGTTCATCAAGTGGTATCAGAGCCCCACCTTCTATCGAATTCGTGAGTGTTTGCTTGTTATCTTGTTCTTGCTTGTTCTTCAATTGCTCTGAGAGACCTTGGCCTTCCCGTCGGTGATGCGAACTGAACGCTGTTTCTCAAGCAGTGGCTTACTTGAGATGCTGCCAATATACCAACGATAAGTTGATTATATTGGGAGTATATGGTTAGGCACAGGTTATGGTGATCGCTGTTCATACCCCCATTTTATACGGTATCCTTGTGAATATGTTGCGAAAGTAACATATGTTAACGTCGTCTATACGGCGGGAATTGTACGGATGTTGTTTCTATAAGTAAACAGTAATGTTTGGGAACGCTTTCATGATGTGCTGGCATGAACGGTTCAGGATATATAATTGTGATTTTTCTGCAGGTACGCTAACCCCGACTCGATAGGTTTTGAACGAATAGGATCTCTTGACCTAGCTATTATAGGGAGAGACGTATATATACTATGCTACCGAAACAAACCACGTAAGTCCAAAAATATTGGCAATTGTTTTTGGTTGTGAGGACGAGTAGTACGTGCATGCATACTTCATGATTAAACAAAGTGAATGAATTAAATGGCTTGTTGTTTTAAGGATATCTAGAGTGATGCTTGTCACAAGTGCAGTCTTGAAATGGTCATACAGACAGCCTTAGGGTTTAGTATCTCAGCATCTTTTGTTTCATCCTCAAGATCTATATCATCCATCTGATTTCCAGCCTTTGCTATTACCAGAATCAAGGTGGATTTTCCGAAGATCTTTTAGGACCACGAGGGACATGCCCACACCAATGCCTTGCATTGGGAGAGTTTTCCACGTCTTTTGTGGGAGTCACTTCAGTTGTTTAGCTACACCGAGCCACCGCAATATGATGGAGTGGAGTATAGTGAAGAGGGTGTTCCTCGGTGCGGAGTGAATATGACTATTCCCAGCATCCATCGTGATCCCTATGGCAGCCCATCGAGATTAATGTGGTTGGTCACCGTCTAGCAGACACTTTTGAAGCCGCAGCTCTTGAAGCCATCAACATTTTCTGTGACCAGCATCCAGATGAGGTTGTCGGGTATCCTATTGGTTTATTCCCTGTAGCAGATTCTCGTGACCTCAAGTGGACTTTTCGAGTATCACACTTTGGACACTTATTGGGAGATTTGACAGAAGAGACACTATATGCTACAATCAGGTTTATGAATCCCAATACCATTATCAGATACTTTAGCGCCGTGGTATGAGCCAGATGACTAGTATAGCCCAAGGTTACCACAGAAACCTTAACCGGCAGATTACTCAGATTGAAGAGCTCCAAGCCACGATCACCGCTAAAGATGAGGTTATCGCACAACAGGATGAAACCATCACTTACCGAGAGGATTAGATCATTGAGAGTGATACATTAATCATTCAGCGCAACACTGCCAACGAGTTTCTCCAAGATCAAGTCCATGATCTTACTCTTGAGCTTGACGACGCCATCGCCCATATCGGTATGCTTCATGAGCAGCCGGCACCTCCTGTCGCACCTGAGGAGTCTGAAAGTGAAGATGAAGAAGAAGACCCGGAAGAGGTTGAAGGAGTTTCCGATCTTGATTCCGAGCATGGAGATCCTGAACCTAATCCTCAGCCCAATCATTCTTCTTCTGGTAGCCAGTCGTCTGTGGGCAACCTCGATGATTTCTAGTCTTTTCCAAATTGTCGACCTTCTAGATGCACTTAGTGTAGTATAGTGTGGCATAGGGACTGAGCAATCTAGTTTGACCTAAGGGCCACTTGTTGTATTATAAGTGGCATGTGTAGGCATGGCTTGATTTGTAGTTAGTAGACTACTAAGATGTAACATAGTAATGACCACCAGTTTATGATCTATAACCTGAGTTTCCTATCCGGTTACCTTGTTGAGCTATCTATCTTGTGTCTTGGATTTTTCTTGCACTATCTCCATATATTTTATTTTTGTGCAGTATATTTCTAAGAATGGAAGCAAGTATTGGTGATTTCTAAGGGACATCTTGATGAGGACATCAACTACAATACAAGAACATCTACATCAGCAGCACCAGAAGCATTCCAGGCGCCACCTACACCACCAGGCGCAGCTCCACTCCAGGCCCAGGCACCATCCCCTACACTTGGGCCAATTACTCGGGCCCGTGCGAGGGAATTGAACTACATCATGCTATTGAAGAACGAAGGCCCAGAAGAATAGCAGTTGGCCCAACAGGAGGCCTAACCTTCGCAACCCTAGGCATGAACAGTACCGCGGGTACTGTAGCGCGCCACCCCTCCTGGCCGCCGCCAGGGGCTGCGTCCCCTATTTAGATAGACTCCTCTTTTATTTCAGACTTGAGTTTTGTTTTACATCTAGCTTTAGCTACTCGTGAACACGCGCAAATCAGCGCTGTCCTCGTGTTTTGCAGAACTCCACCTTCGAGTGATATATAGATTGCTCGCCTCTTGTTCTTGTTCGTTCTTCGATTGCAAACAGGAATTGATCTTCGTGATCAGGCTGATCTTACACCAACAAGGTCGGTAACCATAGGGAGTTGGTTCAGCGATTGCATTGGCGCTTCGGGTTCGCTCGTCGTAGTCGGATCGTGAGGGTCTACTTCCATCAAGTCGAATTTATTCCCACTCACCGAAAGATCGGGCACTCCGGCTCTATCAAGTGGTATCAGGATTCCAGGTTGATCGGTGAGTTTATCTAGTGTTCTTTCCCTTCCTACAGTCCACAAAACCAAAAAAATATACTTCAGGTTAGATCATTGTCCCAGCAACCTTTTGAGCCTTGCACTTTCTTTCAATAATTTGCATTGTTGAATTTGTGTGCTTACGCGTTAAATTGTTGCTGGTTGCATTATGTCTCTCGTTTCTTTTCTTTCTTCCACCACTCGTGATCTTCCCCCCCCCCCCACTCCCCGTTCTGCGCGAGCCTTCTGATCGCGTCCCTCCCCCCCCCTTCACGCCGACTCGCCCTCCCCTGCCTTGTGTGCCAAGTCAAAATAAAAAGAGGAAACCGATTTCCCCTGAGATCGCCTTTTCCCTGAGAGCGCCGATTCCCCCGATCGCGCCCTCCTGTTTGTTTATTTTGGAAAGCAATCACAAAAAAAGGGACGTCAGGATCTTCTTGTTACCGGAATACCCCTACAATTCCTGAAAAAGTGTGTGTGGTAACTTGCTCTTTTGTTTCCCTTTGTTCATATAATCAGTTTGTGAGTTTCTCCGAAAAAAAAGAAAAAAAAAGAAAAAGAAAAAAACAAAAGAAGGAAACAGCAAGGAGGTGGGCGATCTGTTTGTTTGGGGGCAGGCTCGGTTCTAGCTGCGCGCAAGCCGTGTGCGCTCCCTGCTGCACTTCTTTTTCTGTGTTCTTTTTTTCCCTAACCTTGCTCCACCTTTTGCACAT
Organism: Panicum hallii; assembly: GCF_002211085.1. Classification (NCBI taxonomy): domain Eukaryota; kingdom Viridiplantae; phylum Streptophyta; class Magnoliopsida; order Poales; family Poaceae; genus Panicum; species Panicum hallii. The sequence goes on along the minus strand of NW_020356183.1, from coordinate 52,254 downwards.
TGTTTCCAGCAGCTTTGTAACGTGTTTGGCACTATAATTCAACCTTGCATTATTGTTTGATTGTGCTAATCCTTGCATTGAGTGCAGCCTACCCAGAATTCCACATAGTTCTTCGATGAGCAGACCTTGTTTCTCCAGGCAATCGCTCCTCCAATCTTGCGACGGTTCTACCTGTTGGTTGCAGCTCAACCCTGTATGCTTGGTAAGAATGGATAAGAATTTGATAACAGCACTACTGTGAGCGCCTTGTGAGCAGTTACACCCTTGTTGTCATAGGCTTTGTTTTTGTGTTTGCGCTCACTATGGCAGGAGACGAAGGCACGACGGATGACCAGCTGCAGAACATGCGGACACGGGTTGACGGACTTGCCACGGACATGAAGACGATGCATGAACGGCTTGACTCGACGATCACGTCGTCGAACGAGCGGTTCGACCAGCTAGACCTCGCTCAGACGGCCACTAAGACCACGCTCGACGCCATCGTGTCATGCCTCGATGCGTTGAACACGTCGATCATGGAGTTGCAGAAGGATTATGGCAGTGACACGAAACAGGAAGAGGGAACTCGCAGCGGTCATGCCCGCCGTGTGGTACGTCATCAACATAATGACTCTTTTGCTAAGATTAAATTTAAAATTCCATCTTTTAATGGCAAATATGATCCTGCTGCTTATCTTGATTGGGAACTAGAGGTCGACCAGAAATTTTCATGCCATGATATTCCTGCTAGTTCTCAAGTTAAAGCTACTATTAGTGAATTTACTGATTTTGCTTTAATTTGGTGGCGTGAATATAAGCAAAAACATCCCCCTCCCACCACTTGGCCTCAATTAAAAGCTGCCATGCGACACAGATTTGTCCCTTCATATTATGCACGAGATTTGCTTGAAAAAATGCAGTGCTTTCGACAAGGTCAACAATCTGTTGAGGACTACTATCAGGAGTTACAAAAAGGTATGATTCGTTGTGGTTTGTTTGAGACAGACGATGCTGCTATGGCACGTTTTCGCGGTGGTTTGAACCGCGAAATTCAGGACATACTTGATTATAAGGAATATAATGATATGACCACATTGTTTGCATATGCTTGCAAAGCTGAACGTGAAGTGCAGGGTCGCTGCTCGAATACATATTCTAACTCTTTTGCAGGAAGAAGCCCGGCAACCAGCTCAGCGCCTGCCCTGCCTGTGCCATCCACGACCAGCACCACGCCGCGCGAGCGGCTGGCCAAACCTGCAGCACCACCGTCCACAGGCGTAGCTCCCGCCACAGGCCGTACACGGGATATTCAGTGTCATCGTTGCAGAGGATTTGGACACGTGATTCGGGATTGTCCTAACAAGCGCACTTTGCTCATTCGTGACAATGGTGATTACTCTTCCGCTAGTGATTCTGAGGACACTCAATATGCTATGTTTGCCACTAACCATGCAGCTAAGGCGGAGGTACATGTCAATCCGGGCGATGCCGATAGGTATGAAAATCTTGTTGCGCAGCTTGTTCTTAGTACACAGGTCGTCCCGCCCGAGAAGAATCAGCGACACACTCTGTTCCATACAAAGGGCGTTGTGCAGGAGCGGTCGATTCGCATCATCATCGACAGCGGCAGCTACAACAACTTGGCGAGTACCGTGCTGGTCGAGAAGTTGTCATTACCCACTCGTAAGCATCCGAATCCATATCACATTCAGTGGCTTAATGATGGTGGAAAAATTAGAGTAACACGGTCGGTGCGTGTCCCTTTCTCCATGGGTGCTTATTCTGATTTTGTCGATTGTGATGTTATTCCCATGGAAGCATGCTCTTTGTTACTTGGTAGACCTTGGCAATATGATACTGATAGCTTGCATCATGGTCGTTCAAATCATTATTCTTTCATGTTTAAGGGTTAGAAAATAATTATACATCCAATGACACCTGAATAAATTGTTAAAGATGATCTTGCTCAAGCTGCTAGGAATGCTAAACAACTTGAACCATCACCATCGACCTCTAATTCTGAAATCAAGTTGAATGCTCCTGTTTTACTTGCTACACGTGCTGATTTTGATGATTTCCGTGATGCTCATTTGCCCTGCTATGCACTTGTATGCTCTAGTATGCTCGTTTCACTTGATGATGCACCGTCTTTGGATATTCCCCCTGCGGTTGCTAACCTTTTGCAAGAGTACGCTGATGTCTTTCCCAAAGACTTGCCACCGGGTCTCCCACCGCTCCGTGGTATTGAGCATCAGATCGATCTCATCCCCGGCGCACAGCTTCCGAACCGCGCACCATACCATACAAATCCAGATGAGACGAAGGAGATCCAGCGCCAGGTGCAGGCATTGCTTGACAAGGGGTACATCCGTGAGTCTCTTAGCCCTTGCTCAGTTCCTGTGTTACTTGTTCCAAAGAAAGATGGATCATGGCGTATGTGTGTAGACTGTCGTTCTATTAATAATATCACCATTCGTTATCAATATCCTATACCACGCCTTGATGATATGCTAGATGAGCTTAATGGTGCCATTATTTTCACTAAGATTGATTTGCGTAGTGGTTGCCACCAGATTAGAATGAAACTGGGTGAATGGAAAACGGCCTTTAAAACGAAATTTGGGTTATATGAATGGTTGGTTATGCCGTTTGGATTGACTAACGCTCCCGGTACCTTTATGCGCTTAATGAATGAAGTTCTAAGGCCTTTCATAGGATTGTTCGTTGTTGTCTATTTTGATGATATCCTGCTTTACAGCAAGTCTATGCAAGATCATTTAGAACATTTGTGTGCTGTTTTGGATGCGTTGCGTGCTGCTCACTTGTTTGGCAACATAGAAAAATGCATCTTTTGCACACAACGTGTCTCATTTCTTGGCTATGTTGTTACTCCACAGGGCATTGAGGTGGACAGCAGCAAGATCGATGCCATTCGGGAATGGCCTACACCGACGACGGTCACACAGATTCGGAGCTTTCTTGGACTTGCATGATTCTACCGTCGGTTCATCCATGATTTCAGCTCCATTGCAGCCCCTTTGCACGAGCTTACAAAGAAAGGTGCGCCATTTGCTTGGAGCGAATCGCAGGAGGTAGCGCTCAACACTTTGAAAGATAAGTTAACACATGCTCCCCTCTTGCAATTGCCTGATTTTAATAAAGTGTTTGAGCTTGAATGTGATGCTAGCGGTATTGGGCTAGGTGCTGTTTTGTTACAAGAAGGAAAACCGGTTGCTTATTTTAGTGAGAAATTAAGCGGTGCTAGCCTGAGATATTCTACTTATGATAAGGAGCTTTATGCTTTAGTTCGCACTTTGCAAACATGGCAGCACTATCTTTGGCATCGCGAGTTTATAATCCATTCTGATCATGAGGCTTTGAAACATATTCGTACCCAAACAAATCTGAACCGTCGTCATGCTAATTGGGTTGAATTCATTGAGTCTTTCCCTTACATTATTAAACACAAGAATGGGAAGGAAAATGTCATTGCTGATGCTTTGTCTCGTCGATATACCATGCTGTCCCAGTTAGATTTTAAAATCTTTGGCTTGCAAACTGTGAAAGATCAATATGTCGATGATGCTGATTTTAAAGATATCTTAGCTCATTGTATGAATGGCAAACCATGGGGCAAATTTCACATGCAGGATGGGTTCCTGTTTCGTGCTAATAAGCTATGTGTTCCGGCAAGCTCGGTTCGTCTTTTGTTGTTACAGGAAGCACACGGAGGCGGTCTCATGGGACACTTTGGCATCTACAAGACACATGAGGTGCTGGCCGCCCACTTCTTTTGACCCGGATGCGCCGTGATGTCGAGCGCCTTGTTGCCCGCTGCACTACTTGTCAGAAAGCTAAGTCACGACTGAACAACCATGGTTTGTATATGCCTTTGCCTGTCCCTACTTCCCCTTGGCTGATATTTCTATGGACTTTGTTTTGGGATTGCCTAGAACTAAGAAGGGGAGGGATAGCATTTTCGTGGTTGTTGATAGATTCTCCAAAATGGCTCATTTTATACCATATCATAAGACTGATGATGCTAGCAGTGTTGCTGAATTGTTCTTTCGAGAGATTATTCATTTGCATGGTATTCCGAATACAATAGTCTCTGATCATGATGCTAAGTTTCTCAGTCATTTTTGGAGATCACTTTGGAATAAATTGGGAACTAAATTGCTGTTTAGCACAACTTGTCACCCTCAGACTAATGGACAAACTGAGGTGGTTAATAGAACTTTGTCAACCATGCTTAGGGCTGTTTTAGACAAAAATTTGAAACGTTGGGAAGATTGCTGCCTCATGTTGAGTTTGCTTATAATCATGCAACACATTCTTCTACAAAGATGTGCCCTTTTCAGATTGTTTATGGTTATATTCCTCGGGCGCCTATTGATTTGTTTTCGCTTGATGCTGCGAATGCACCACACATAGATGCTGTTGCCCATGTTGAACACATGATTAATTTGCATGAACAGACTCACCAAAACATTGCTGCTGCTAATGCTAAATATCAGGTTGCTGGTAGTAAAGGTAGAAAACTTGTTACTTTTGAACCTGGTGATATGGTTTGGTTGCATTTGAGAAAGAATCGTTTTCCTACTTTGCGCCGTTCTAAATTGATGCCTCGTGCTGCTGGTCCTTTCAAGGTACTAACCAAGATTAATGATAATGCTTATATCCTTGACCTGCCTGCGGAGTTTGGTATTTCCACTAGTTTTAATGTAGCAGATTTGAAACTGTACGCGGGAGAAGATGAGGAGTTGCCGTCGAGGGCGACTTCGGTTCAAGAAGGGGAGGATGATGAGGACATCGACAACAATACAAGAACATCTACATCAGCAGCACCAGAAGCATTCCAGGCGCCACCTACACCACCAGACGCACCTCCACTCCAGGCCCAGGCACCATCCCCAACACTTGGGCCAATTACTTGGGCCCGTGCGAGGGAATTGAACTACATCATGCTATTGAAGAACGAAGGCCCAGAAGAATAGCAGTTGGCCCAACAGGAGGCCTAACCTTTGCAACCCTAGGTGTGAACAGTACCCGCCGGTACTGTAGCGCGCCGCCCCTCCTGGCCACCGCCAGGGGCTGCGTCCCCTATTTAGATAGACTCCTCTTTTATTTTCAGACTTGAGTTTTGTTTTACATCTAGCTTTAGCTACTCGTGAACACGTGCAAATCAGCGCTGTCCTCGTGTTTTGCAGAACTCCACCTTCGAGTGATATATAGATTGCTCGCCTCTTGTTCTTGTTCGTTCTTCGATTGCAAACAGGAATTGATCTTCGTGATCAGGCTGATCTTACACCAACAAGGTCGGTAACCACAGGGAGTTGGTTCAGCGATTGCATTGGCGCTTCGGGTTCGCTCGTCGTAGTCGGATCGTGAGGGTCTACTTCCATCAAGTCGAATTTATTCCCACTCACCGAAAGATCGGGCACTCCGGCTCTATCAAGAAGCAACTTCGTTTAGCGAACTTGTGCATTAATGACACCTGTTCGGCCAGTTTTGCATCAACTTTCGTGCAGTAACGAAACGGTCCGAAACGCCCCAATACAGGAGTTTTGGTCCAATGGAGTGGATCACGTGCGTTCGTTGCGAAAAATTTAGAAGCAACTTCATTTTGCGAACTTGTGCGTTAATGCCACCTGTTCGGCCAGTTTTGCGTTGACTTTTATGCAGTAATGAAACGGTCCGAAACGCCCCAAAACTTGAGTTTTGGTTCAAATGGAGTGGATCGGGTGCGTTCGTTGCGAAAAATTCTGATGCAACTTTATTTAGCGAACTTGTGCGATAATGGCACAAATTCGGCCAGTTTTGCATCAACTTTCGTGCAGTAACGAAATGGTCCAAAATGCCCCAAAACATGAGTTTTGGGTCCAATGGAATGGATCTGGTGCGTTCTTTGAGAAAAGTTCTAACGTGACTTTTTTTAGAGATCTTGCACGTTAATGGCACCAGTTCAGCCAGTTTTGCATCGTCTTTCGTGGAGTAACGAAACGGTCCGAAACGTCTCAAAACATGAGTTTTGGGTCCAATGGAGTGAATGAGGTGTGTTTGTTGCAAAAATTGTGATGCGACTTTGTTTAGCGTACTTACGCGTTAATGGCACCAGTTCTGCCAGTTTTGCATCGACTTTCGTACAGTAACGAAACGGTCCGAAACGCACCAAAATAAGAGTTTTGGGTCCAATGGAGTGGATCACGTGTGTTCGTTGCGAAAAATTCGGACGCGACTTTGTTTAGCGAACATGTGCGTTAATGGCAACAGTTCGGCCAGTTTTGCATCGACTTTCGTGCAGTAACGAAACGGTCCGAAACGCCCCAAAACATGAGTTTTGGGTCAAATGGAGTGGATCGGGTGCGTTCGTTGCGAAAAACTCCGACGCAACTTTATTTAGCGAACTTGTGCGATAATATCCCCAGTTCGGCTAGTTTTGCATCGACTTTCGTGCAGTGATAAAACGATCCGAAACGACACAAAACATGAGTTTTGGGTCCAATGGAGTGGATCGGGTGCGTTCGTTGCGAAAAATTCCGACGCGACTTTGTTTTTCGAACTTTTGCGTTAATGGCACCAGTTCAGCCGGTTTTGCATCGGCTTTCGTGCAGTAACGAAACGGACCGAAATGACCAAAAACATGAGTTTTGGGTCCAATGGAGTATATCGGGTGCGTTCGTTGTGGCAGAACCGCCTGAATTATTCCGGATCAAGTGCGCTAATGATCGCTATACAGCTGGCATTAACTCAACGCACTTCAAACGGAACAATCCATTGGTCTGTCGGGTCTCCGCCCGATACAACCACGGTTCAACAGGATTGAAGCAGGTCTACCTCGCACGAAGGCGAGTTTACAATCACAGAATAGCTCATCAACTTTTATTTTACAGATATTCAAACATTATTACAAACCAGGTTTGAACTGAGATAAAACTTATACAAACCATTTTTAGACTGACAAGCCGAACAGCTTGCCCAAATTCACAGTGGAAAGAAAAGAACACACGATTACACACGTCGCGAAGGTGGACACCATGCTCAGCCCAAGGCCTGGTGTCACTCAGAAGGGTCACTGCCAGCCGGGGACGGATCCCACTCCACGGACCAGCCAAAAGGAACAGACGTTGGCCATGCAGGATTGTCCATGGGACTCTCGAAAGTTAAACCTGCAACAGATACTAGCAAGGCTGAGCATTCTGATACTCAGCAAGGCTTATCCAGGTTTGGGTATACTTTAGCCCGTAACTAGACTCATGAAGGCATTGTAAAGGTTCTGGGTTTATTTTCAGCTGAAAAGCAACAAAGAGTATAACCTACTTTCAAGTTTTAGCTTTCAGATTCTAGCTTGATTAGCCATTCTACGTAAGCACCTATACTAAACAAGCAAGATAGAGATTATCATCCATCAAGATTATTCCATCAATAATTACACTTTTTACTCGATGTGGCAGAAGGAATAAGCAGTCTCAATCCTCGTGAGAAGCGGATGATTCTGAATCGAATTCAACCTTGCAAGGTAAACCTAACACACACGCTTGGAACATCCAAAGATCATTCCGAAGCAACCGTTTCCCTCATATTCCGGGTTATGGATCAGGGCCACCACAAGCGACTGTAGGACCGCACGCACACCAATTGTGCAGGACATATGTCTGTAGCGCGACTACATGATCCGTATTCCTGTCTGCCTTGCAGAACGCACTCCCACACGTCGGTGCGTGTAAACATAAAATAAAAGTCGAGTGGTGGAGACATGTCCATTTGCCGGGCCATTCAGGTACTAGGCTTACCGCTTTCCATATTTCGCGGCATGTGGCCAGTACTTTCAAACGCTTAGCCACCACTACCACACATTTCGACCTTAACCACTTTTAACAAAACAGACAGGGTAAACCTTCAGGTCATGATACAGCACATGACCCTGTCCATCATCCTTATAGTGGTTGCAGAATTGTAAACAAGCAACTCCTATATCGCGCGACTGACAGGAAATCACCCGACTTTTACCGGTCCTATTTGGCAGAGCATCTAAGCGATAAGGACTCGGGTACAATACATTGGATTCCTAAGATCTTATGCAACTAGGGTTTCATTTCAACTCCTAGACGTAATGCAAGATATATAATATAATAATGGAATTGTAATAAATTGAATTACTGGGGTATGCATCGGGGCTTGCCTTCTTGAGTAGGGTTGGGGGCAGAAAAGTCAGAGATTTTCGAACTTTGGTTCGGGGCTTCAGTTAGTTCCTCGACGACTTGTGTTGGGTCCTTAGGAAACTCTTGGTCTTGCCCTAAGACCAACTCGTAATCTCCATCGTCGAGCGTCGTTGCTTCTATATGATATGCAACAATTGAAGTAAGATGATATTTGAATGTAAGATCTTAGGTCACAACAAAGTTGCAATCCAACAAAGTCAACACACATGAATCCATGAAATAAAAGGGGTTTAGGTTTGAATTACCATTTATAATGGAGTCATGATTATAGTACTGAATTTATTGCAAACAGGAACTAGAATATTTGAATTTGAATTTAAATTCCAAGTTTAAATTCAAAACTTAAGTAAATAGGATCATAAAGTCTTGGAAATTTATTTATATACTAATCATCAACACATTAGAGTATGACAAAAAGATCTTAACCAATTAGTTTTAAAGAACATGCTTAGTTAACTTTAAAACATTTCAAATTTGAATTACCTAAATCCAAAAGAAGTTGAGCTACTAAACAAAGTTAAGTATGAAACTTTTACACCAGGTTACACATAGCTTATAGAAGTTACATGCTAAAAATCATAAGAAGCAAAGCTAAAATGTAGAAGTTATGTACAAAATACCTTTTAACTTTAGATTTAAAATAGATGCAAAAGTATTTTGTTTCAAACTAAACTTCATTAATAAAAGTTGTAGGGTTTAAAATCTAGTTTCGAACAAAATTAGTTTTGCAATTTTTGGATTTTTCTGTGGTTTTCTACGAATTTTGCAAGGCAGTAACATAGCCACATGAAATAACAGAACTACTAGAGGGGGGGTCCTCGGTATTTTGCACTTGGGTCCCTGGAAAAAGCTTTCTTCTCACAGATGTGCCCCTGCCCGGCCTCGACATCAGCCGGCCGCTCGGTCCCGGCGCGTTCTCGCCGGCGGCGAGATCGCCGGCGGGGAGGAGCCGGTTGGGCAGGGCCTACGGAACCTAGGGAACACTGTGGAGGTGAGTGCACGATGGGCGACAGTGGAACGGGACCAACGACAGGGAGGTGCGGCGGCCGTGGCGGCGCGTTGCCGTTCCCAGTGAAGGGCCGGCGAACAGGAGAAACTAACGTGCGCACGAGCACCAGGGGGAGTTGGGGATGTGATCTCCGTACTTGGATCGGCCAAGGAGGTGGCGGAGGGGTGCTGTCGATGGTGAGGTCGAGCTCGGGCGGCTCCGGTGAGGGGCGGCTCGGGGTGGAGGCAATTCCGGCGAAGGAGGGGCCGGGGTTGGACCGGATCAGCTCGGGGGGTTAGGGGAGGAGGTGAGGAAGCGATAGGCCGAGGGAATTTGGGCGGGGTGGCGCGGTTGAGGAGAATCCCGGCGAGGAGGAGCGGCGGCGGCTCGGTGTCGCGGGAAGAAAGAAAAGGCAAAGCAGCCGGGGAGAGGGGGGTTCGATCGGGTTTTGTAGCCGCGCACGGTTTGTAGGAGAGAAGGAAAGGGAGAGAGAGATCACGCGGCTAGGCACAGAGTGGTGGGCGGCGCCGGCGTGCCTAACGGAGCAGCGTGGCGGCCGCTCGGGGCGTCTGCCCGACGTGGAAGAGCGAGGGATGGCCAACAAGGGCAACGCGGGCGGTGGGAGGAGAGACAAGGCGACGCGTGGAGCAAGATCAGGAGGGCGCAGAGCTGCAGGTGCTCGGGGGCGGCCGGGGGCAGGAGTCACGCGCGCGCGCAGAGTAGCAGAGGAGATCGGGGGCTCGGGGAAGATGATGAGGACCCGGTTGCAAAAAGCAGAAAACACAAGGGCCTCACTGTAAAGCATGGACAACTTTCACACCAATGCTCAAATGGAGATGGACCCAAAAGCAAAAATGCAGGGTTTTTCAAGAGCCACAACTTTGCTTTAGGGTTCATCTACAAAAGAGCAATAGTTTTGAAATTAGTATAAAACTTAGCAAAATTTTCAACTTTATGTAAATCCTATAGATAAAACTACACTACACATACATCCAAAAGGTAGTTTCACCTACTTTTGCGATTTAAACACAAATTTTGAACTTTTGCAAAATAACCCTCATACATTTGAATTCTACCCCCTATATTCACCCACTTAGCACAAAAGGACCATGATTTTAATATAATTATATAAACATTCACTTCTCCTTATCATTAAAATTTTTAAACATACTTTTGCTACACTTTGTACATAACAACATACTAAAGATCTAGGGTGTGACCATGCTATTTACCTGAGTGTCACAGCCTTCCCCCCTTAAAAACAATCTCGTCCCGAGATTCCGGAATAGAAGAATTTGGATGATCAATTTCAGAGGTTGGCTTGGAAGAAGTCTGGGAAATTATGCTGACGATAAGATTCGGTTTCCCATGTTGCTTCTTCTTCTGTGTGATGGTTCCATTGAATCTTGAACATCCTAATGGTTTTCCTTCTGGTACTCCTTTCTTTAGTGTCTAGCACTCTGATCGGAGGTTCTGTATAGGTTAGGTCAGCTTCAATTTCGATAGTCTGAGGATCGATGATTTTAGTAGGAACTTTGACACATTTCCTAAGTTGAGATACATGGAAGATGTTATGGATAGCCGCTAGTTGAGAAGGAAGTTGAAGACGGTAAGCTACGGGTCCACAGATTTCAAGGATTTCAAAGGGTCCAATGTATCGAGGAGCAAGTTTCCCTTTTACGCCGAACCTTTGAACACCTCGGGTAGGAGAGACTCGAAGATATACGAAGTCTCCGACTTGAAACTGCAATGATCTTCTTCGTATATCAGCGTAGCTTTTCTGCCGAGATTGGGCTGCCCTGAGATTATCCTGTATAACTTTTACCTTATTCTCTGCTTCAATAACTAGGTCGGGTCCAAAAATTCTACGTTCGCCGGTTTGTGACCAACTCAAAGGGGTTCTGCAACGGCGACCGTACAATGCTTCAAATGGGGCCATCCTGAGACTGCTTTGATAGCTGTTGTTGTATGAAAGCTTTGCTAATGACAGACATTTGTCCCAATTCTTGTTATATTGAAGGATGCAGGCTCTGAGCATATCTTCCAAAATCTGATTTCCCTTTCGGTCTGTCCATCTGTCTGAGGATGATACGCAGAGCTTCGAATTAACTTAGTTCCAAGAGCATCTTGGAGTTGCTCCCAGAACCGAGCGACGAATAGTGTTCCACGATCGGAAATGATTGTCTTAGGTATGACATAAAGACGAACAATCTGATCCAAGTAAATCTCGGCATATTTCTTGGCATTATATGTAGTGTGCACAGGAAGGAAATGTGCAGTTTTGGTTAATCGATCAACGATTACCCAAATGGAGTCATGCTTCAGAGATGTATTGGGCAAACCAACAATAAAGTCCACATTGATATCCTCCCACTTCGTAGAGGTTGAAGAATACCAGCAATTTTCAGATGACTGGCTTTGACTCTTTGGCAGATATCACATTCTGAGACATACTTGGCGATTTCTCGTCTCATACGAGTCCACCAAAATTTTCGTTTCAAATCTTGGTACATCTTCGTACTGCCAGGGTGTATAGAAAATTTGGATAGGTGGGCTTCGTCCATTATCTGTCTACGCGACTATGTTTAGCAAACTTGTGCCATAATGGCACCAGTTCCGCCAGTTTTGCATCGACTTTCGTGGCGTAACGAAACAGTCCGAAATGCCCTAAAATATGAGTTTTGGGTCAAATGGAGTGGATCGGGTGCGTTCGTTGCAAAAAATTCCGATGCGACTTTGTTTAGCGAACTTGTGCGATAATGGCACCAGTTCGGCCAGTTTTGCATCGGCTTTCGTGCAGTAACGAAACGGTCCGAAATGCCCCAAAACATGAGTTTTGGGTCAAATGGAGTGGATCGGTGCGTTCGTTGCAACAAATTCCGACGCGACTTTGTTTAGCGAACTTGTGCGATAATGGCACCAGTTCGGCCAGTTTTGCAACGATTTTCGTGCAGTAACAAAACGGTTCGAAACGCCCCAAAACATGAGTTTTTGGTCCAATGGACTGGATCGGGTGCGTTCGTTGCAAAAAAAATTCGGATGCGACTTTCTTGAGCGAACATGTGCATTTAATGGCAACAGTTCGGCCAGTTTTGCATGCACTTTCGTGCAATACGAAATGGTCCGAAACGCCCCAAAATATGAGTTTTGGGACTAATGGAGTGGATCGGGAGAGTTCGTTGTGAAAAACTTCTGACGCGACTTTGTTTAGCGAACTTGTGCGATAGTGGCACCAGTTCGGCTAGTTTTGCATTGACTTTCATGCAATAACGAAACGGTCCGAAACGCCCCAAAACATGAGTTTTGGGTCCAATGGAGTGGATCGGGTGCGTTCGTTGCGAAAAATTCCGACACGACTTTTTTTAGCGAACTTGTGCCATAATGGTACCAGTTCGGCCATTTTTGTATTGGCTTTTGTGCAGTAACGAAACGGTCCGAAACACCCAAAAACATGATTTTTGGGTCCAATGGAGTGGATCGGGTGCGTTCGTTGTGAAAAATTCTGACGCGACTTTGTTTAGCAAACTTGTGCCATAATAGCACCAGTTCCACCAGTTTTGCATCGACTTTCGTGGAGTAACGAAACAGTCCGAAACACCCTAAAATATGAGTTTTTGGTCAAATGAAGTGGATCGGGTGCGTTCGTTGCGAAAAACTCCGACGCGACATTGTTTAGCGAACTTGTGCGATAATGGCACCAGTTCGGCCAGTTTTGTATCGACTTTCGTGCACTAACGAAATGGTCCGAAACGCCCCAAAACATGAGTTTCGGGTCCAATGGAGTGGAACAGGAACGTTCATTGCGAAAAATTTTGACACAACTTCGTGCACTAATGTCGCTAGTTCAGCCTATTTTTTGCATTGACTTTCATGCACTAACGAAACGGTCCGGAACGCCCTAAAACATGAGTTTTGGGTCCAATGGAGTGGATGAGGTGCGTTCGTTGCGAAAAATTCCGACGCAACTTTGTTTAGCAAACTTGTGCGACAATGGCACCAGTTCGGCAAATATTGCATCGACTTTCGTGCAGTAACGAAACGGCCCAAAACGCCCCAAAACATGAGTTTGGGGTCAAATGGAGTGGATCGGGTGCGTTCGTTGCGAGAAATTCCGACACAACTTTGTTTTGCGAACTTTTGCGTTAATGGCACCAGTTCGGCCAGTTTTCAGCTTTCGTGCAGTAACAAAACGGTCTGAAACGCCTCAAAACATGAGTTTTTGGTCAAACGGTCCGACACGACTTTGGTTAGCGAACTTGTGCGATAATGGCACCAGTTCGGCCAGTTTTGCATCGAGTTTTGTGCAGTAACGAAACGGTCCGAAACACCTCAAAACATGAGTTTTGGTTCCAATTGAGTTTATCGAACGCGACTTTGTTTAGCGAACATGTGCCTTAATGGCAAAAGTTCGGCTAGTTTTGCATCAACTTTCGTGCAGTAACGAACGGTGCAAAACGCTCCAAAACATGAGTTTTTGGTCAAATGGAGTGGATCGGGTGCGTTCGTTGCGAAAAATTCCGACGCGACTTTGTTTAGCGAACTTGTGCGATAATGGCACCAGTTCGGCCAATTTTGCATCGACTTTCGTGCAGAAACAAAATGGTTCGAAAGGTCCGAAAGCATGAGTTTTGGGTCCAATGGAGTGGATCGGATACGTTCGTTGCGAAAAATTCCGATGCGACTTTGTTTTGCGAACTTTTCCGTTAATGGCACCAGTTCGGCCAGTTTTGCATCGGCTTTCGTGCAGTAACAAAACGGTCCGAAACGCATCCCAAAACATTAGTTTTGGGTCCAATTGAGTGGATCGGGTGCGTTCGTTGCGAAAAAATTCCGACGCGACTTTGTTTTGGCGAACTTGTGCGATAATGGCACCAATTCGGCCATTTTTGCATCGACTTTCGTGCAGTAATGAAGCGGTCCGAAATGCCCCAAAACATGAGTTTCGGGTCCAATGGAGTGGATCAGGTATGTTCGTTGCGAAAAATTTTGACACAACTTCGTGCACTAATGTCGCTAGTTCAGCCTATTTTTTGCATCGACTTTCATGCACTAACGAAACGGTCCGGAGCGCCCCAAAACAACAGTTTTGGGTCCAATGGAGTGGATGAGGTGCGTTCATTGGGAAAAATTCCGACGCGACTTTGTTTAACGAACTTGTGCGATAATGGCACCAGTTCGGCAAATTTTGCATCGACTTTCGTGCAGTAATGAAACGGCCCGAAATGCCCCAAAACATGAGTTTGGGGTCAAATGGAGTGGATCGGGTGCGTTCGTTGCGAGAAATTCTGACGCAACTTTATTTTGCAAACTTTTGCGTCAATGGCACCAGTTCGTCCAGTTTTGCATCGGCTTTCGTGCAGTAACGAAACGGTCCGAAACGCCTCAAAACATTAGTTTTTGGTCAAATGGAGTGGATCGGGTGCATTCATTGCAATAAATTCCGACGCGACTTTGTTTAGCGAACTTGTGCGATAATGGCACCAGTTCGGCAAATTTTGCATCGACTTTCGTGCAGTAACGAAACTGCCCGAAACGCCCCAAAACATAAGTTTGGGGTCAAATGGAGTGGATCGGGTGCGTTCGTTGCGAGAAATTCCGACGCAACTTTGTTTTGCGAACTTTTGCGTTAATGGCACCAGTTCGGCCCGTTTTGCATTGGCTTTCGTGCAGTAACGAAACGGTTCGAAACGCCTCAAGACCTGAGTTTTTGGTCAAATGGAGTGGATCGGGTGCGTTCGTTGCAATAAATTCCGACGCGACTTTGGTTAGCGAACTTGTGCGATAATGGCACCAGTTCGGCCAGTTTTGCATCGAGTTTTGTGCAGTAACAAAATGGTCCGAAACACCCCAAAACATGAGTTTTGGTTCCAATTGAGTTTATCGGACGCGACTTTGTTTAGCGAACATGTGCCTTAATGGCAACAGTTCGGCCAGTTTTGCATCAACTTTCGTGCAGTAAAGAACGGTCCAAAAACCCAAAAACATGAGATTTGGGTCAAATGGAGTGGATCGGGTGCGTTCGTTGCGAAAAATTCCGACGCGACTTTGTTTAGCGAACTTGCGCGATAATGGCACCAGTTCGGCCAATTTTGCATCGACTTTCGTACAGTAACAAAACGGTCCGAAATGCCCGAAAATATGAGTTTTGGGTCCAATGGAGTGGATCGGATACGTTCGCTGCGAAAAATTCCGACGCGACTTTGTTTTGCGAACTTTTCCGTTAATCGCACCAGTTCGGCTAGTTTTGCATCGGCTTTCGTGCAGTAACGATACGGTCCGAAACATCCCAAAACATTAGTTTTGGGTCCAATCGAGTGGATCGGGTGTGTTCGTTGCGAAAAAATTCCGACGCGACTTTGTTTAGCGAACTTTTACGATAATGGCACCAATTCGGCCATTTTTGCATCAACTTTCCTGCAGTAATGCAGTGGTCCGAAACGCCCCAAAACATGAGTTTCGGGTCCAATGGAGTGTATCTGGTGCGTTCATTGCGAAAAATTCCGACGCGACTTTGTCTAGCGAACTTGTGCGATAATGTCACGAGTTCGGCCAGTTTTGCAACGACTTTCGTGCAGTAACGAAACGGCCCGAAATGCCCCAAAACATGAGTTTTGGGTCCAATGGAGTGGATCGGGTGCGTTCGTTGCGAAAAATTCCGACGCGACTTTGTTTAGCGAACGTGTGCGATAATGGCACCAATTCGGCAAGTTTTGCATCGACTTTCATACCGTACCGAAACGGTCCGAAACGCCCCAAAACATGAGTCTTAGGTCCAATGGAGTGGATTGGGTGCGTTCGTTGCGAAAAATTCCGACGCAACTTTGTTTTGCGAACTTTTGCGTTAATGGCACCAGTTCGGCCAGTTTTGCATCGGCTTTTGTGCTGTAACGAAATGGTCCGACACATCCCAAAACATGAGTTTTGGTTCAAATGGACTGGATCAGGTGCGTTCATTGCGAAAAATTCCGACGCGACTTTGTTTAGTGAACTTGCGCAATAATGGCACCAGTTCGGCGAATTTCGCATCGACTTTCGTGCAGTAACAAAATGGTCCGAAATGCCCGAAAACATGAGGTTTGGGTCCAATGGAGTGGATCGCGTACGTTCGTTGCGAAAAATTCTGACGTGACTTTGTTTTGCGAACTTTTGCGTTAATGGCACCTGTTCGGCCAGTTTTGAATCGACTTTCGTGCAGTAACGAAATGGTCCGAAATGCCCCAAAACATGAGTTTTGGGTCAAATGGAGTGGATCGGGTGCGTTCGTTGCGAAAAATTCCGACGCGACATTGTTTAGCGAACTTGTGCGATAATGGCACCAGTTCGGCTAGTTTTGCATCGACTTTGGTGCAGTAATGAAACGGTCCGAAATAACACAAAACATGAGTTTTGGGTCCAATGGAGTGGATCGGGTGCGTTCGTCGTGAAAAATTTCGACGCGGCTTTGTTTAGCGAACTTGTGGATAATGGCACCAGATCGGCCATTTTTGCATCGACTTTCGTGCAGCAACGAAATGGTCCGAAACGCTCCAAAACATGAGTTCTAGGTCAAATGGAGTGGATCGGGTGCGTTCGTTACGAAAAATTCTGACGCGACTTTATTTAGCGAACTTGTGCGATAATGGCACCAATTCGGCCAGTTTTGCATCGACTTTTGTGTAGTAACGAAACGGTCCGAAACGCCCCAAAACATGAGTTTTGGTTCCGATTGAGTTTATCGGACGCGACTTTGTTTAGCGAACATGTGACTTAATGGCAACAGTTCGGCCAATTTTGCATCAACTTTCATGCAGTAAAGAACGGTCCAAAACGCCGAAAACATGAGATTTGGGTCAAATGGAGTGGATCGGGTGCGTTCGTTGCGAAAAATTCTGACGCAACTTTATTTAGCGAGCTTGCGCGATAATGGCACCATTTCGGCCAATTTTGCATCGACTTTCGTACAGTATCAAAACGGTCCGAAATGCCCGGAAATATGAGTTTTGGGTCCAATGGAGTGGATCGGATACGTTCGTTGCGAAAAATTCTGACGCGACTTTGTTTTGCGAACTTTTCCGTTAATTGCACCAGTTCGGCTAGTTTTGCATCAGCTTTCGTGCAGTAACGAAACGGTCCGAAACGTCCCAAAACATTAGTTTTGGGTCCAATCGAGTGGATCGGGTGTGTTCGTTGCGAAAAAATTCCGACGCGACTTTGTTTAGCGAACTTTTGCGATATTGGCACCAATTCGGCCATTTTTGCATCGACGTTCCTGCAGTAATGCAGTGGTCCAAAACGCCCCAAAACATGAGTTTCGGGTCCAATGGAGTGGATCTGGTGCGTTCATTGCGAAAAATTCCGACGCGACTTTGTTTAGCGAACTTGCGCGATAATGGCACTAGTTCGGCCAATTTTGCATCGACTTTCGTGCAGTAACAAAACGGCCCGAAATGCTCGAAAACATGAGTTTTGGGTCCAATGGAGTGGATTGGATACGTTCGTTGCAAAAAATTCTGACGCGACATTGTTTTGCGAACTTTTGCGTTAATGGCACCAGTTCGGCCAGTTTTGCATCGACTTTCGTGCAGTAACGAAACGGTCCGAAACGCCCCAAAACATTAGTTTTGGGTCCAATGGAGTGGATCGGGTGCGTTCGTTGCGAAAAATTCCGACGCGACTTTGTTTTGGCGAACTTGTGCGATAATGGCACCAATTTGGCCAGTTTTGCATCGACTTTCGTGCAGTAATGAAGCGGTTCGAAACGCCCCAAAACATGAGTTTTGGGTCCAATGGAGTGGATCTAGTGCATTCATTGTGAAAACTTCCGACGCGACTTTGTTTAGTGAAATTGTGCGATAATGGCACCAAATCGGCCATTTTTACATCGACTTTCGTGCAGTAACGAAGCGGTCCGAAACGCCCCAAATTATGAGTTTTGGGTCCAATGGAGTGGATCTGGTGCGTTCTTTGTGAAAAATTTTAACGCGACTTTGTTTAGAAAACTTGTGCGTTAATGGCACCAGTTCGGCCAATTTTGCATCGTCTTTCGTGCTGTAACGAAACGGTCCGAAACGCCCCAAAACATGAGTTTTGGGTCAAATGGAGTGGATCGAGTGCGTTCGTTGCGAAAAATTCTGACGCGACTTTGTTTAGCGAACTTGTGCGAGAATGGCACCAGTTCGGCCAGTTTTGCATCGTCTTTCGTGCAGTAACGAAACGGTCCGAAACGCCTCAAAACATGAGTTTTGGGTCCAATGAAGTGGATCGGGTGCGTTCGTTGCGAAAAATTAAGACGGGACTTTGTCTAGCGAACTTGTGCGTTAGTGGCACTAGTTTGGCTAGTTTTGCGTCGACTTTCGAGCAGTAATGAAACGGTCCGAAATGCTCCAAAACATGAGTATTGGGTCCAATGGAGTAGATCACGTGTGTTGGTTGCGAAAAATTTACAAGCAACTTCATTTAGCGAACTTGTGCGTTAATGACACCAGTTCGGCCAGTTTTGCATCAACTTTCGTGCAGTAACGAAACGGTCCGAAACACCCCAAAATAGGAGTTTTGGGTCAAATGGAGAGGATTGGGTGCATTCGTTGCGAAAAATTCTGCCGCGACATTGTTTATTGAACTTGGGCGATAGTGGCACCAGTTCGGCAAGTTTTGCATCGGCTTTCGTGCTGTAACGAAACGGTCCAAAACGCCCGAAAACATGAGTTTTGAGTCCAATGGAGTGGATCGGGTGCGTTCGTTGCGAAAAATTCTGATGCGACTTTGTTTAGTGAACTTGTGCGATAATGACACGAGTTCGGCCAGTTTTGCATCGACTTTCGTGCAGTAACGAAACGGTCCGAAATGCCCCAAAACATGAGTTTTGGGTCCAATGGAGTGGACCAGGTGCGTTCATTGTGAAAAATTTTGACACAACTTCGTGCACTAATGGCACTAGTTCGGCCACTTTTTTGCATCGACTTTCGTGCACTAACGGAACGGTCCGGAATGCCCTAATACATGAGTTTTGGGTACTATGGAGTGGATGAGGTGCTTTCGTTGCGAAAATTTCCGATACGACTTTGTTTAGCGAACTTGTGCGATAATGGCACAAGTTCGGCCAGTTTTGCAACGATTTTCGTGCAGTAACGAAACGGTCTGAAATGCCCCAATACATAAGTTTTGGGTCCAATGGAGTGGATCGGGTGCGTCCGTTGCAAAAATTTCCGACACGACTTTGTCTAGCGAACTTGTGCGATAATGTCACGAGTTCGGCCAGTTTTGCAACGACTTTCGTGCAGTAACGAAACAGTCCGAAATGCCCCAAAACATGAGTTTTGGGTCCAATGGAGTGGATCGGGTGCGTTCGTTGCGAAAAATTCCGACACGACTTTGTTTTGCGAACTTTTGTGTTAATGGCACCAGTTCGGCAAGTTTTGCATCGGCTTTCGTGCAGTAACGAAACGATCCGAAACGGCCGAAAACATGAGTTTTGAGTCCAATGGAGTGGATCGGGTGCGTTCGTTGCGAAAAATTCTGATGCGACTTTGTTTAGTGAACTTGTGCGATAATGACACGAGTTCGGCCAGTTTTGCATCGACTTTCGTGCAGTAACGAAACGGTCCGAAATGCCCCAAAACATGAGTTTTGGGTCCAATGGAGTGGATCAGGTGCGTTCGTTGTGAAAAATTTCGACACAACTTCGTGCACTAATGGCACTAGTTCGGCCACTTTTTTGCATCGACTTTCGTGCACTAACGGAACGGTCCGGAATGCCCTAATACATGAGTTTTGGGTACTATGGAGTGGATGAGGTGCTTTCGTTGCGAAAATTTCCGATACGACTTTGTTTAGCGAACTTGTGCGTTAATGGCACAAGTTCGGCCAGTTTTGCAACGATTTTCGTGCAGTAACGAAACGGTCTGAAATGCCCCAATACATAAGTTTTGGGTCCAATGGAGTGGATCGGGTGCGTCCGTTGCAAAAATTTCCGACACGACTTTGTCTAGCGAACTTGTGCGATAATGTCACGAGTTCGGCCAGTTTTGCAACGACTTTCGTGCAGTAACGAAACAGTCCGAAATGCCCCAAAACATGAGTTTTGGGTCCAATGGAGTGGATCGGGTGCGTTCGTTGCGAAAAATTCCGACGCGACTTTGTTTAGCGAACGTGTGCGATAATGGCACCAATTCGGCAAGTTTTGCATCGACTTTCATGCCGTACCGAAACGGTCCGAAACGCCCCAAAACATGAGTCTTAGGTCCAATGGAGTGGATTGGGTGCGTTCGTTGAGAAAAATTCCAACGCAACTTTGTTTTGCGAACTTTTGCGTTAATGGCACTAGTTCGGCCAGTTTTGCATCGGCTTTTGTGCTGTAACGAAATGGTCCGACACATCCCAAAACATGAGTTTTGGGTCAAATGGACTGGATCAGGTGCGTTCGTTGCGAAAAATTCCGACGCGACTTTGTTTAGCGAACTTGCGCAATAATGGCACCAGTTCGGCGAATTTCGCATCGACTTTCGTGCAGTAACAAAATGGTCCGAAATGCCCGAAAACATGAGGTTTGGGTCCAATGGAGTGGATCGCGTACGTTCGTTGCGAAAAATTCTGACGTGACTTTGTTTTGCGAACTTTTGCGTTAATGGCACCTGTTCGGCCAGTTTTGCATCGACTTTCGTGCAGTAACGAAATGGTCCGAAATGCCCCAAAACATGAGTTTCGGGTCCAATGGAGTGGATCAGGTACGTTCGTTGCGAACAATTTTGACACAACTTCGTGCACTAATGTCGCTAGTTCAGCCTATTTTTTGCATCGACTTTCATGCACTAACGAAATGGTCCGGAACGCCCCAAAACATGAGTTTTGGGTCCAATGGAGTGGATGAGGTGCGTTTGTTGCGAAAAATTCCGATGCAACTTTGTTTAGCGAACTTGTGCGATAATGGCACCAGTTCGGCAAATTTTGCATCGACTTTCGTGCAGTAACGAAACGGCCCGAAACGCCCCAAAACAATAGTTTGGTGTCAAATGGAGTGGATCGGGTGCGTTCGTTGCGAGAAATTCTGACGCAACATTGTTTTGCGAACTTTTGCGTTAATGGCACCAGTTCGGCTAGTTTTGCATCGGCTTTCGAGCAGTAACAAAACAGTACGAAACACCTCAAAACATGAGCTTTTGGTCAAATGGAGTGGATCTGGTGCGTTCGTTGCAATAAATTCCGACACGACTTTGGTTAGCGAACTTGTGCGATAATGGCACCAGTTCGGCCAGTTTTGCATCAAGTTTTGTGCTGTAACAAAACGGTCCAAAACACCCCAAAACATGAGTTTTGGTTCCAATTGAGTTTATCGGACGCGACTTTGTTTAGCGAACATGTGCCTTAATGGCAACAGTTCGGCTAGTTTTGCATCAACTTTTGTGCAGTAACGAACGGTCCAAAACGCTCCAAAACATGAGTTTTAGGTCAAATGGAGTGGATCAGGTGCGTTCGTTGCGAAAAATTCCGACGCGACTTTGTTTAGCGAACTTGCGCGATATTGGCACCAGTTCGGCCAATTTTGCATCGACTTTCGTGCAGTAACAAAACGGTCCGAAATGCCCGAAAATATAAGTTTTGGGTCCAATGGAGTGGATCGGATACGTTCGTTGTGAAAAATTCCGACGCGACTTTGTTTTGCGAACTTTTCCGTTAATGGCACCAGTTCGGCCAGTTTTGCATCGGCTTTCTTGCAGTAATGAAACGGTCCGAAACGTCCCAAAATATTAGTTTTGGGTCCAATGGAGTGAATCGGGTGCGTTCGTTGCGAAAATTTTCCGATGCAACTTTGTTATGGCGAACTTGTGCGATAATGGCACCAATTCGGCCATTTTTGCATCGACTTTCGTCCAGTAATGAAGCGGTCCGAAACGCCCCAAAACATGAGTTTCAGGTCCAATGGAGTGGATCAGGTACGTTCGTTGCAAAAAATTTTGACACAACTTCGTGCACTAATGTCGCTAGTTCAGCCTATTTTTTGCATCGACTTTCATGCACTAACGAAACGGTCCGGAACGCCCCAAAACATCAGTTTTGGGTCAAATGGAGTGGATGAGGTGCGTTCATTGGGAAAAATTCCGACGCGACTTTGTTTAACGAACTTGTGCGATAATGGCACCAGTTCGGCAAATTTTGCATCGAATTTCGTGCAGTAACGAAACGGCCCGAAACGCCCCAAAACATGAGTTTGGGGTCAAATGGAGTGGATCGGGTGCGTTCGTTGCGAGAAATTCCGACGCAACTTTGTTTCACAAACTTTTGCGTCAATGGCACGAGTTCGGCCAGTTTTGCATCGGCTTTCGTGCAGTAACGAAACGGTCCGAAACGCCTCAAAACATTAGTTTTTGGTCAAATGGAGTGGATGAGGTGCGTTCATTGGGAAAAAATTCCGACGCGACTTTGTTTAGCGAACTTGTGCGATAATGGCACCAGTTCGGCAAATTTTGCATCGACTTTCGTGCAGTAACGAAACAGCCCGAAATGCCCCAAAACATGAGTTTGGGGTCAAATGGAGTGGATCGGGTGCGTTCGTTGCGAGAAATTCCGACGCAACTTTGTTTTCCGAACTTTTGCGTTAATGGCACCAGTTCGGCCAGTTTTGCATCAGCTTTCGTGCAGTAACGAAACGGTCCGAAACGCCTCAAAACATGAGTTTTGGGTCCAATGGAGTGAAGGAGGTGCGTTCGTTGCAAAAAATTCTGACGCGACTTTGTTTAGCCAACTTGTTCGTTAATGGCACCAGTTCTGCAAGTTTTGCATCGACTTTCGTACAGTAACGAACCGGTCCGAAACACTCCAAAATATGAGTTTTGGGTATAATGGAGCGGATCGGGTGCGTTCGTTGCGAAAAAGTCTGATGCGACTTTTTTTAGCGAACTTGTGCGATAATATCCCTAGTTTTGCATCGACATTCATGCATTCATGCAGTAACCAAACGGTCCGAAACGACACAAAACATGAGTTTTGGGTCCAATGGAGTGGGTCGGGTGCGTTCGTTGCGAAAAATTCCGACGCGACTTTGTTTTGCGAACTTTTGCGTTAATGGCACCAGTACGGCCAGTTTTGCATCAGCTTTCATGCAGTAACAAAACGGTCAGTTACGCCCAAAAGAATGAGTTTTGGGTCCAATGGAGTATATCGGGTGCGTTCGTTGGGAAAAATTCCAACGCGACTTTGTTTAGCGAACTTGTGCGATAATGGCACCAGTTCGGCCAGTTTTGCATCGACTTTCATGCACTAACGAAACGGTCCGGAATGCCCTAAAACATGAGTTTTGGGTCCAATGGAGTGGATGAGGTGCGTTCGTTGCGAAAAATTCCGACGCAACTTTGTTTAGCAAACTTGTGCGACAATGGCACCAGTTCGGCAAATTTTGCATCGACTTTCGTGCAGTAACGAAACGGCCCGAAATGCCTCAAAACATGAGTTTGGGGTCAAATGGAGTGGATCGGGTGCGTTCGTTGCGAGAAATTCCGACGCAACTTTGTTTTGCGAACTTTTGCGTTAATGGCACCAGTTCGGCCAGTTTTCGGCTTTCGTGCAGTAACAAAACGGTCTGAAACGCCTCAAAACATGAGTTTTTGGTCAAACAGTCCGACGCGACTTTGGTTAGCGAACTTGGGCGATAATGGCACCAGTTCGGCCAGTTTTGCATCGAGTTTTGTGCAGTAACGAAACGGTCCGAAACACCCCAAAACATGAGTTTTGGTTCCAATTGAGTTTATCGGACGCGACTTTGTTTAGCGAACATGTGCCTTAATGGCAACAGTTCGGCCAGTTTTGCATCAACTTTCGTGCAGTAACGAACGGTGCAAAACGCTCCAAAACATGAGTTTTGGGTCAAATGGAGTGGATCGGGTGCGTTCGTTGCGAAAAATTCCGACGCGACTTTGTTTAGCGAACTTGTGCGATAATGGCACCAGTTCAGCCATTTTTGCATCGACTTTCGTGCAGTAACAAAACGGTCCGAAAGGCCCGAAAACATGAGTTTTGGGTCCAATGGAGTGGATCGGATACGTTCGTTGCGAAAAATTCCGACGCGACTTTGTTTTGCGAACTTTTCCGTTAATGGCACCAGTTCGGCCAGTTTTGCATCGGCTTTCGTGCAGTAACGAAACGGTCCGAAACGTCCCAAAACATTAGTTTTGGGTCCAATCGAGTGGATCGGGTGTGTTCGTTGCGAAAAAATTCCGACGCGACTTTGTTTAGCGAACTTTTGCGAAAATGGCACCAATTCGGCCATTTTTGCATCGACTTTCCTGCAGTAATGAAGCGATCCAAAACGCCCCAAAACATGAGTTTCGGGTCCAATGGAGTGTGATGAGGACATCAACTACAACACGAGTACGTCTACGCCAGCAGCACCTTTTCCGGCGACACCAGATGCTCCTCCACCCCAGGCGCCACCTCCTTTTGGGCCAATCACTCGGGCCCGTGCAAGAGAACTAAACTTCGTCATGCTACTGAAGAACGAAGGCCCAGAAGAATAGATGCTGGCCCAACTGAGGCCTTTGCGTGGGCGCCTAGGGCTGACCACCACTAGGGGCTGCGCCCCCTTCCTGGCCGCCCTTTCCTAGGGTTGCGCCCCTCTCTTCCTCTATTTAGATAGAGTCATCATTGTTTTCCAGACTTGAGTTTTGTTTTACATCTAGCTTTAGCTACTCTCGAACACGCGCAAATACGCGCTGTCCTCGTGAGATTCAGAACTCCACCTTTGAGTGATATTGTGATTGCTCGCATCTTTTTCTTGTTCGTTCTTCGATTGCGTGCAGGAAACGATCTTCGTGATCAGGCTGATCTTGCATCAACAAGGTCGGTAACCACAGGAAGTTGGTTCAGTGATTGCATTGGCGCTTCGGGCTCGCTCGTCGTAGTCGGATCGTGAGGGTCATCTTCCACCAGATCGAAATTAACTTCACTCACCGAAAGATCGGGCACTCCGACTCTATCAAGTGGTATCAGCTTTCCAGGTTGATCGGTGAGTTTATCGAGTGTTTTTCTTTTGCCCTTCCTACAGTCCACCAAAACCAAAACAAAAATTTATTTTCAGGTTAGATCTTGTCCCAGCAACCTTTTTAGCCTCGCGCATTCTTTCAATACTTGCGTTGTTGAATTTGTGTGCTGTACACTTCAATTGTTGCTGGTTACTTGTGTTTTTGTTTTCTCATCGCCTTGTTCCTATCTCTTCACACCTAGTGCGCCGCCCTTCCATCTTGCTGCTCGCCTTCCTTTTTGCCCCACACACGCCGCACCCTTCTTCCCTGATCGCGTCCTGGTCACACGTGCCGTAGCGCCGCCGGCCCTGTTTCGTCCTCCCGCACTCCTGTGTGAAAGGAAAGTCCAAAAACAAAAAAAGGAAAGAAAGCAATCAAAAAAAAAGGAAAGTCAAAAAAAAAAGAGGAACGGGCAAGGAGTCCGGGCACAGGACGGCCGCACATTCCCCTTACACACGTCGGGACCGAATCAGACTCGATCGCCTTTCCCTCCACCCCACCTCCACAACGCGCCGTGACCGACTCGGTCACCTGCCCAGGTCTTTTCCCCCCCCCCCTTCCCCACGCCGTGCCAGTTTTTCACATCCGTATCTCTCTTTCTTGGTACCATATTCTGAGGTTCGCCTTACTCTAGAGAGAGAGAGAGAGAGTATCTTCTTTTTACCGGAATACCCCTGTACTTTCGGAAAAAGTGTGTGCCGTAACTTGCTGTTTGAGATCCTCTTTGTTCATATTATCGGTTTTGAGGACTCCTGGCAAAAAAAAAAAAAAAGAAACGCAGAAACAAAACAGGGGGAAACCGAAAGGAGGTTACCTTCGTTTGGGCGTTCTCCGCAGGACGCCCAGGTTCCTTGTTTTCTCTCTTGTGTTTTTTTTCCTTTGCCCCCATACCCTTGCTCACCTTTTGCACTTTGTTTCCAGCAGCTTTGATTACGTGTTTGGCACTATAATTCAACCTTGCAATATTGTTTGATTGTGCTAACCCTTGAATTGAGTGCAGCCTACCCAGAACTCCACATAGTTCTACGACGAGCAGACTTTGTTTCTCCAGGCAATCGCTCCTCCAATCTTTCACCGGTTCTACCTGTTGATTGCAGATCACCCCTGTGTGCTTGGTACGAACGGATAAGAACTTGATAACAGCACTACTGTGAGCGCCTTGTGAGCCGTTACACCCTTGTCGTCGTCGGCTTTGTTTTTGTGTTTGCGCTAACTATGGCAGGAGACGAAGGCACAGCGGATGAACAGCTGCAGGACATGCGGACACGAGTTGACGGCCTTGCTGCGGACATCAAGACAATGCATGAACGGCTTGACTCGATGATCACGTCATCGACCGAGAGGTTCGATCAGCTCGACCTCGCTCAAACGGCCGCTAGGACCACGCTCGACACCATTGTGGCACGGCTAGACGCATTGAACACAACGATCACGGAGTTGCAGCAGGATTATGGCGGTGACACGGAGCCGGATGAGGGAGCTCGTCGCGGTCGTGCCCGCCGTGTGGTACGCCATCAACATAATGACCCATTTGCTAAGATTAAATTTAAAATTCCATCTTTTACTGGCAAATATGATGGTGGCAAAATTAGAGTAACACGGTCCGTGCGTGTTCCTTTCTCCATGGGTGCTTATTCTGATTTTGTCGATTGTGATGTTATTCCCATGGAAGCATGCTCTTTGTTACTTGGTAGACCTTGGCAATATGATACTGATAGCTTGCATCATGGTCGTTCGAATCATTATTCTTTCATGTTTAAGGGTCAGAAAATAATTATACATCCAATGACACCTGAACAAATTGTTAAAGATGATCTTGCTCGAGCTGCTCGGAATGCTAAACAACTTGAACCATCACCATCGACTTCTAATTCTGAAATCAAGTTGAATGCTCCTGTTTTACTTGCTCAACGTGCTGATTTTGATGATCTCCGCGATGCTCACTTGCCCTGCTATGCACTTGTATGCTCTAGTATGCTCGTTTCACTTGATGATGCACCATCTTTGGATATTCCTCCTGCGGTTGCTAACCTTTTGCAGGAGTACGCTGATGTCTTTCCCAAAGACTTGCCACTGGGTCTTCCCCCGCTCCGTGGAATTGAGCATCAGATCGATCTCATTCCCGGCGCACAGCTTCCGAACCGCGCACCATACCGTACAAATCCGGATGAGACGAAGGAGATCCAGCGCCAGGTGCAGGCGTTGCTTGACAAGGGTTACATTCGTGAGTCTCTTAGCCCTTGCTCAGTTCCTGTGTTACTTGTTCCAAAGAAAGATGGCTCATGGCGTATGTGTGTAGACTGTCGCGCTATTAATAACATCACCATTCGTTATCGATACCCTATACCACGCCTTGATGATATGCTAGATGAGCTTAGTGGCGCCATTCTTTTCACTAAAATTGATTTGCGTAGTGGTTACCATCAGATTCGAATGAAATTGGGTGATGAATGGAAAACGGCTTTTAAAACGAAATTTGGGTTATATGAATGGTTGGTTATGCCGTTTGGTTTGACTAATGCTCCCAGCACCTTTATGCGTTTGATGAATGAAGTTCTAAGGCCCTTCATAGGATTGTTTGTTGTTGTCTATTTTGATGATATCCTTATTTACAGCAAGACTATGGAAGCGCATTTAGAACATTTGAGTGCTGTTTTTGATGCGTTGCGTGCAGCTCGCTTATTTGGTAACATGGAAAAATGCATCTTTTGCACGCAACGTGTTTCGTTTCTTGGCTATGTTGTGACTCCGCAGGGCATTGAGGTGGACAGCAGCAAGATTGATGCCATTCGGGAATGGCCTACACCGACGACGGTTACACAGATTCGGAGCTTTCTTGGACTTGCAGGATTCTACCGTCGGTTCATCCGTGATTTCAGCTCCATTGCAGCCCCTTTGCACGAGCTTACAAAAAAAGGTGCGCCATTTGCTTGGGGCGACTCGCAGGAGGTAGCGTTCAACACTTTGAAAGATAAATTAACACATGCTCCCCTCTTGCAATTGCCCGATTTTAATAAAGTGTTTGAGCTTGAATGTGATGCTAGCGGTATTGGGCTAGGTGCTGTTTTGTTACAAGAAGGAAAACCGGTTGCTTATTTTAGTGAGAAATTAAGCGGTGCTAGCCTGAGATATTCTACTTATGATAAGGAGCTTTATGCTTTAGTTCGCACTTTGCAAACATGGCAGCACTATCTTTGGCATCGCGAGTTTATCATCCATTCTGATCATGAGGCTTTGAAACATATTCGTACCCAAACAAATCTAAACCGTCTTCATGCTAATTGGGTAGAATTCATTGAGTCTTTCCCTTACATTATTAAACACAAGAATGGGAAGGAAAATGTCATTGCAGATGCTTTGTCTCGTCGATATACCATGCTGTCCCAGTTAGATTTTAAAATCTTTGGCTTGCAAACTGTGAAAGATCAATATGTTGATGATGCTGATTTTAAAGATATCTTAGCTCATTGTATGGACGGCAAACCATGGGGCAAATTTTACTTGCAGGATGGGTTCCTGTTTCGCGCTAACAAGCTGTGTGTTCCAGCAAGCTCGGTTCGTCTTTTGTTGTTACAGGAAGCACACGGAGGCGGTCTCATGGGACACTTTGGCGTCTACAAGACGCATGAGGTACTGGCCGCCCACTTCTTTTGGCCCCGGATGCGCCGTGATGTCGAGCGCCTTGTTGCCCGCTGCACTACTTGTCAGAAAGCTAAGTCACGACTGAACAACCATGGTTTGTATATGCCTTTGCCTGTCCCTACTTCCCCTTGGCTTGATATTTCTATGGACTTTATTTTGGGATTGCCTAGAACTAAGAAGGGGAGGGATAGCATTTTTGTGGTTGTTGATAGATTCTCCAAAATGGCTCATTTTATACCATGTCATAAGACTGATGATGCTAGCAGTGTTGCTGAATTGTTCTTTCGCGAGATTATTCGTTTGCATGGTATTCCGAATACAATTGTCTCTGATCGTGATGCTAAGTTTCTCAGTCATTTTTGGAGATCACTTTGGAATAAAATGGGAACTAAATTGCTGTTTAGCACAACTTGTCACCCTCAGACTGATGGACAAACTGAGGTGGTTAATAGAACTTTGTCAACCATGCTTAGGGCTGTTTTAGACAAAAATTTGAAACGTTGGGAAGATTGCCTGCCTCATGTTGAGTTTGCTTATAATCATGCAACACATTCTTCTACAAAGATGTGCCCTTTTCAGATTGTTTATGGTTATATTCCTCGGGCGCCTATTGATTTGTTTTCGCTTGATGCTGCGGACGCCCCACACATAGATGCTGTTGCCCATGTTGAACACATGATTAATTTGCATGAACAGACTCAACAAAACATTGCTGCTGCTAATGCTAAATATTAGGTTGCTGGTAGTAAAGGTCGAAAACTTGTTACTTTTGAACCTGGTGATATGGTTTGGTTGCATTTGAGAAAGGATCGGTTTCCTACTTTACGCCGTTCTAAATTGATGCCTCGTGCTGCTGGTCCTTTTAAGGTGCTAACCAAGATTAATGATAATGCTTATGTCCTTGACCTGCCTGCGGAGCTTGGTGTTTCCACTAGTTTTAATGTTGCAGATTTGAAGCCATATGTGGGCGAGGATGAGGAGTTGCCGTCGAGGACGACTTCACTTCTAGAAGGGGAGGATGATGAGGACATCAACTACAACACGAGTACGTCTACGCCAGCAGCACCTTTTCTGGCGACACCAGATGCTCCTCCACCCCAGGCGCCACCTCCTTTTGGGCCAATCACTCGGGCCCGTGCAAGAGAACTAAACTTCGTCATGCTACTGAAGAACGAAGGCCCAGAAGAATAGATGCTGGCCCAACTGAGGCCTTTGCGTGGGCGCCTAGGGCTGACCACCACTAGGGGCTGCGCCCCCTTCCTGGCCGCCCTTTCCTAGGGTTGCGCCCCTCTCTTCCTCTATTTAGATAGAGTCATCATTGTTTTCCAGACTTGAGTTTTGTTTTACATCTAGCTTTAGCTACTCTCGAACACGCGCAAATACGCGCTGTCCTCGTGAGATTCAGAACTCCACCTTTGAGTGATATTGTGATTGCTCGCATCTTTTTCTTGTTCGTTCTTCGATTGCGTGCAGGAAACGATCTTCGTGATCAGGCTGATCTTGCATCAACAAGGTCGGTAACCACAGGAAGTTGGTTCAGCGATTGCATTGGCGCTTCGGGCTCGCTCGTCGTAGTCGGATCGTGAGGGTCATCTTCCACCAGATCGAAATTAACTTCACTCACCGAAAGATCGGGCACTCCGACTCTATCAGAGTGGATCTGGTGCGTTCATTGCGAAAAATTCTGACGCGACTTTGTTTAGCGAACTTGCGCGATAATGGCACTAGTTTGGCCAATTTTACATCGACTTTCGTGCAGTAACAAAACGGCCCGAAATGCTCGAAAACATAAGTTTTGGGTCCAATGGAGTGGATTGGATACGTTCGTTGCGAAAAATTCCGCCGCGATATTATTTTGCGAACTTTTGCGTTAATGGCACCAGTTCGGCCAGTTTTGCATCGACTTTCGTGCAGTAACGAAATGGTCCGAAACGCCCCAAAACATTAGTTTTGGGTCCAATGGAGTAGATCGGGTGCGTTCGTTGCGAAAAAATTCCGACGCGACTTTGTTTTGGCGAACTTGTGCGATAATGGCACCAATTCGGCCAGTTTTGCATCGACTTTCGTGCAGTAATGAAGCGGTCCGAAACGCCCCAAAACATGTGTTTTGGGTCCAATGGAGTGGATCTGGTGCATTCATTGTGAAAAATTTCGACGCGACTTTGTTTAGTGAACTTGTGCAACAATGGCACCAAATCGGCCATTTTTGCATCGAATTTCGTGCAGTAACGAAGCGGTCCGAAACGCCCCAAAACATGAGTTGGGTCCAATGGAGTGGATCTGGTGCGTTCTTTGCAAAAAATTTTAACGCGACTTTGTTTAGAGAACTTGTTCGTTAATGGCACTAGTTCGGCCAGTTTTGCATCGTCTTTCGTGCAGTAACGAAATGGTCCGAAACGCTCCAAAACATGAGTTTTGGGTCAAATGGAGTGGATCAAGTGCGTTCGTTGCGAAAAATTCTGATGCGACTTAGTTTAGCGAACTTGTGCGAGAATGGCACCAGTTCGGCCAGTTTTGCATCGTCTTTCGTGCAGTAACGAAACGGTCCGACACACCTCAAAACATGAGTTTTGGGTCCAATGGAGTGGATCGGGTGCGTTCGTTGCGAAAATTTAAGATGGGACTTTGTCTAGCAAACTTGTGCATTAATGGCACCAGTTCGGCTAGTTTTGAATCGACTTTCGAGCAGCAAGGAAACGGTCCGAAATGCTCCAAAACATGAATATTGGGTCCAATGGAGTGGATCACGTGTGTTGGTCACAAAAAATTTAGAAGCAACTTCATTTAGTGAACTGGTGTGTTAATGACACCTGTTCGGCCAGTTTTGCATCAACTTTCGTGCAGGAACGAAACGGTCCGAAACGCCCCAAAACAGGAGTATTGGGTCAAATGGAGAGGATTGGGTGCGTTCGTTGCGAAAAATTCTGACGTGACATTGTTTATTGAACTTGTCCGATAATGGCACCAGTTTGGCCAGTTTTGCATCGACCTTTGTGCCGTAATGAAACGGTCCGAAACGACACAAAACATGAGTTTTGGGTCCAATGGAGTGGATCGGGTGCGTTCGTTGCGAAAAATTCCGACGCGACTTTGTTTTGCGAACTTTTGCGTTAATGGCACCAGTTCGGCAAGTTTTGCATCGGCTTTCGTGTAGTAACGAAACGGTCCGAAACGCCCGAAAACATGAGTTTTGAGTCCAATGGAGTGGATCGGCTGCGTTCGTTGCGAAAAATTCTGATGCGACTTTGTTTAATGAACTTGTGCGATAATGGCATCAGTTCGGCCAGTTTTGCATCGACTTTGGTGCAGTAACTTCGTGCACTAATGGCTCTAGTTCGGCCACTTTTTTGCATCGACTTTCATGCACTAACGAAATGGTCCGGAATGTCCTAATACATGAGTTTTGGGTACTATGGAGTGGATGAGGTGCGTTCGTTGCGAAAATTTCCGACACGACTTTGTTTAGCGAACTTGTGCGATAATGGCACAAGTTCGGCCAGTTTTGCAACGATTTTCGTGCAGTAACTGATGCAAACCCGTTAGGATTTGTTCCCAATCTTTCGGTGAGAGGGGATGGATAACTCGATTGGTGGATGGAGACGACGTTCATGGCCCGACTACAGCCTTCCAAGGATGCTGCGCCTTAGCAACCGATACACCACCTCCAATGGCTGCTGCGATCTTGTGGAGCTCAACACCCAACCAGTAGGGCACTCGTCCTGCAAGCAATCGAAGAACAAGCAAGAACAAGTAGAACAAGCAACTCAATTGAAAATATGGAGATAAGAACTACTCTAAAATCACAAAGGTGGGGTTCTGAATCGAGTAGAACGGATGGTCTAGCCGACACATGCGTCTACAAGCAAGTAGCAATGGCTAAACTTTCAACAAAACAAAAACCCAATCTGTTCGTGGTGGCTATGGAGGTATATGAGAGGGTAGAGGATGACCAGGACATAGTGGAGGTCGTCCCTAAACCCTAGGATGCGCCCCTATTGGGCCCCAATTGATACACGCCCCATCGGGCCAAAATCAGGTGACGCAGCACCGTGGACAGAAAGGTCTTTATAGTAAATCAACGATTGTGGCCACCTCGGAGAAGATATGGAATGAGTCTGGACCCATATGAAAGTAGACTTTATAAGCTTTCCGTGAAGTCCAAGAACTCCCCAATTGGAGTCCGTATGAAGTCGTGGCAGCCGTTACAACTTGATTCTGTCCTGCAGTCCGAATCCAATATCCAAAACATGTTGGATTTGAACTCTTCCTTTCCTTGCACCAAAAGTGACGTGGTGGCCTGGTGGAGAATATTGGGAAGACTTGGGCTTGGTCCCCAATCTATTTCTTTGGTCCTCCATGTTTTCCATGTAATTTCCACACACGGCTTTATCCAGTCAAATAATTCTGAAAACGAGAATGCACAGAAATCATCGTGCAGCATTAATTGTTCAAATGTATCAAATTTAATCTTGATATGGAGTTGATTCACCTTTGGACAAGAAGGCACTAATATGGTCGTATCCATGCTAGTGATGTCCTCATCAGTAACGAAACGGTCCGAAATGCCCCAATACATAAGTTTTGGGTCCAATGGAGTGCATCGGGTGCGTTCGTTGCAAAAATTTCCGACACGACTTCGTTTAGCGAACTTGTGCGATAGTGTCACGAGTTCGGCGAGTTTTGCAACGACTTTCGCGCAGTAACGAAACGGTCCGAAATGCCCCAAAACATGAGTTTTGGGTCCAATGGAGTGGATCGGGTGCGTTTGTTGCGAAAAATTCCGACGCGACTTTGTTTAGCGAACGTGTGCGATAATGGCACCAGTTTGGCAAGTTTTGCATCAACTTTCATGCCGTACCGAAATGGTCCGAAACGCCCCAAAACATGAGTTTTAGGTCCAATGGAGTGGATTGGGTGTGTTCGTTGCGAAAAATTCCAACGCAACTTTGTTTTGCGAACTTTTGCGTTAATGGCATCAGTTCAGCAAGTTTTGCATCGGCTTTTGTGCAGTAACGAAATGGTCCGACACGTCCCAAAACATAAGTTTTGGGTCAAATGGAGTGGATGAGGTGCGTTCATTACGAAAAATTCCAACGCGACTTTGCTTAGCGAACTTGCACAATAATGGCACCAGTTCGGCAAATTTTGCATCGAATTTCGTGCAGTAAAAAAACGGTCCGAAATGCCCAAAAACATGAGGTTTGGGTGCAATCGAGTGGATCGGGTACGTTCGTTGCGAAAAATTCTGACGCGACTTTGTTTTGCGAACTTTTGCGTTAATGGCACATGTTCGGCCAGTTTCGCATCGACTTTCGTGCAGTAACGAAACGGTCCGAAATGCCCCAAAACATGAGTTTTGGGTCAAATGGAGTGGATCGGGTGCGTTCTTTGCGAAAAATTCCGACGCGACATCGTTTAGCGAACTTGTGCAATAATGGCACCAGTTCAGCTAGTTTTGCATCAACTTTCGTGCAGTAACGAAACGGTCTGAAATAACACAAAACATGAGTTTTGGGTCCAATGGAGTGGATCGGGTGCGTTCGTTGCGAAAAATTCCGACGCGACTTTGTTTAGCGAACTTGTGTGATAATGGCACCAGATCAGCCATTTTTGCATCGACTTTCGTATAGCAACGAAACGGTCCGAAACGCTCCAAAACATGAGTTCTGGGTCAAATGGAGTGGATCGGGTGCGTTCGTTACGAAAAATTCTGACGCGACTTTATTTAGCGAACTTGTGCGATAACGGCACCAATTCGGCGAGTTTTGCATCGACTTTCATGCAGTAATGAAACGGTCCGAAATGCCCCAAAACATGAGTTTTGGGTCCAATGGAGTGGATCTGGTGCGTTCGTTGCAAAAAATTCTAACGTGACTTTTTGTAGAGAACTTGTGCGTTAATGGCACCAGTTCGGCCAGTTTTGCATCGTCTTTCGTGGAGTAGCGAAACGGTCCGAAACGCCTCAAAACATGAGTTTTGGGTCTAATGGAGTGAAAGAGGTGCGTTCGTTGCAAAAAATTCTGACGCGACTTTGTTTTGCGAACTTGTGCGTTAATGGCACCAGTTCTGCAAGTTTTGCATCTACTTTCGTACAGTAACGAACCGGTCCGAAACGCTCCAAAATATGAGTTTTGGGTATAATGGAGTAGATCGGGTGCGTTCGTTGCGAAAAATTCTGACCCAACTTTTTTTAGCGAACTTGTGCGATAATATCCCCAGTTTTGCATCGACATCCATGCAGTAACGAAACGGTCCGAAATGACACAAAACATGAGTTTTGGGTCCAATGGAGTGGGTCGGGTGCGTTCGTTGCGAAAAATTCTGACGCGACTTTGTTTTGCGAACTTTTGCGTTAATGGCACAAGTACGGCCAGTTTTGCATCAGCTTTCATGCAGTAACGAAACGGTCAGTTACGCCCAAAAGCATGAGTTTTGGGTCCAATGGAGTATATCGGGTGCGTTCGTTGGGAAAAATTCCAACGCGACTTTGTTTAGCGAACTTGTGCGATAATGGCACCAGTTCGGCCAGTTTTGCATCGACTTTCGTGCAGTAACGAAACGGTCCGAAACGCCCCAAAACATGAGTTTTGGGTCCAATGGAGAGGATCAGGTGCGTTCGTTGCGAAAAATTCTGACGCGACTTTGTTTAGCGAACTTGTGTGATAATGGCACAAGTTTGGTAAGTTTTGCATCGACTTTCATGCCGAACCGAAACGGTCCGAAACACCCCAAAACATGAGTTTTGGGTCCAATGCAGTGGATCGGGTGCGTTCGTTGCGAAAAATTCCGACGCAACTTTGTTTTGCGAACTTTTGCGTTCATGGCACCAGTTCGGCTAGTTTTGCATCGGCTTTCGTGCAGTAACGAAACGGTCCGAAACGCCCCAAACCATGAGTTTTTGGTCAAATGGAGTGGATTGGGTCCGTTCGTTGCAATAAATTCCGATGCGACTTTGTTTAGCGAACTTGTGCAATAGTGGCAACAGTTCGGCCAGTTTTGCATCGACTTTCGTGTAGTAACGAAATGGTCCGAAACGGCCCAAAACATGAGTTTTGGGTCCAACTGAGTGGATCGGGTGCGTTCGTTGCGTAAAATTCTGACGCGACGTTGTTTATTGAACTTGTGCGATAATGGCACCAGTTCGG
Organism: Panicum hallii; assembly: GCF_002211085.1. Classification (NCBI taxonomy): domain Eukaryota; kingdom Viridiplantae; phylum Streptophyta; class Magnoliopsida; order Poales; family Poaceae; genus Panicum; species Panicum hallii. The sequence continues at coordinate 16,286 of NW_020356183.1, read as the reverse complement.
CCAGTTTTGCATCGACTTTCGTGACGTAACGAAACGGTCCAAAACGACCCAAAACATGAGTTTTGGGTCCAATGGAGTGGATCGGGTGCATTCGTTGCGAAAAATTCCGACGCGACTTTGTTTTGCGAACTTTTGCGTTAATGGCACCAGTTCGGCAAGTTTTGCATCGGCTTTCGTGCAGTAACGAAACGGTCCAAAACGCCCGAAAACATGAGGTTTGAGTCCAATGGAGTGGATCGTGTGCGTTTGTTGCAAAAAATTCTGATACGACTTTGTTTAGTGAACTTGTGCGATAATAGCACCATTTCGGCCAGTTTTGCATCGACTTTCGTGCAGTAACGAAACGGTCTGAAACGCCCCAAAATATGATGATGAGGACATCGCCACTAACGATACATCCACACCTACACCAGTATCTACTTCAACAACACCTCTTGGTACTATTACTCGTGCTCGGGCTCGTCGGCTTACCCATCAAGTAAGTTCACTCTTAAGTTCAGGTTCATCATATTTAGAGAATGGAGACACGTGCACTCTTGTTTTACTCAGGAACAATGGATTGGATCAAAAGGGAAGAGGCATCGCGCAGGCTGGATTCGGACTGTAGAACAGACACGACTTGTGACGGCCGTCACGACTTCATCCGGACACCATTTTGGTCGGTCAAGTACTTCCTGGAAAGCTTATCAAATCTACTTTCCAACGGATCTGGAATCACCTCAATATCTATTCGGAGTCAACCGCAATCCTAGATTTACTACAGAGTCCTTTTCAGCCATGGTGCTGCGCCACCCTAATTTGGCCCAACGGGCCGTGTATCAAGTTGAGTCCAAGACGGATGCGCCCTAGGGTTGGACCACGACCCCAGCACCCTTGTGGTCATTCTTCCACTTCTTTATAACCTTTAGCCGCCGTCAAGAACACTCGGGTTTTGTTAGATGCAAGTTTAGCTTTTGCTACTTCCTTGTAGACGCGCGTGCTGATCCAGCCGCCCGTCCACTTGTTTTCAGAACCCCACCATAATTGAGATTCGGTTTGAGACCTTCAATTATATCTTGTAATTTTAGTACTTGTTCTACTTGTTCTTGCTGGTTCTTCGATTGCTTGCAGGACAAGTGCCCTAGTGGCCGGGTGTCGCGCTCCACAAGATCGCGGCAATCAAAGGAGTTGGTGTATCGGTTGCTAAGGCGCAGCATCTTTGGAAGGCTGTAGTCGGGCCGTGAACGTCGTCTCCTCCATCAATCGAGTTATTCCACACCTCTCATTGAAAGATCAGGAATAAACCCTAACGGGTCCACATCAGTTGGTAATCAGAGCAAGGTTGTTCGGTGAGAGACTTTCAATCCTTCGCTGTTTTTATTTTCCTACAGTCCAGAAAAAGCCAAAAATAGTAGAATTTTTTTCCCCCACCGCAATCCTATAGACCCTTTTGAGCCTTTACTAGTACTGCTTAGTTAGGGCTTGTTAAGTTTTCGGTTGCATCGGTTGTGTCGAGTTGCTGGTCTTAGTTATAGTCTTTTAGAGTTTCGAGTTCTTGTCTCGTTTGGTCACGTACGCTGCCTTTTCATCACTGTTTTGGCCGAATCAGAATACACTTTGGCTGTCAAGTTCGACTTGGAATCGGTTAAGCGCGTGTTGGCCGAGACCGACTTGATTTCAGGTAGCCTTTTCATCTTGCGGTTGCCGAATCTGAGTGTCTCTTTGTTATCAAGTCCGAGTTGGACTCGGTGCCTGTTTGTTATCAAGTCTGAGTTGAATTCGGTGCTGGTTGCATCTGAGTCCGAACTGTGCACTAAAGGCAATAGCACTTCACACATATATTTAAGTGTTCGGCCCACTCTAGAGAGAGAGAGAGCGTGTGTGGTGACTTGCTCACTTGTATTCCTTTGTTCATAGCATCTGTTTTTGAGGTTTCCCCTGAAAAAAAAAGAAAAAAAAGAAAAAAAAGGATCAGTGTTAAAAAAAAAGAAAAAAAAGAAGAAGCAAGGGGCTAATTCATTGCGTTTGTTTTTTCCCTTCTGTTTGGAGTGGTGCTTTGTGACTTCCTTTGTGTCCAGGCTCGCGTCTCTAGCACGGTCTAGACTAGTACCAGCACAGTACCACCGTTGAACGATTATTCAGCTTGCTTTTGTGACTAACGTGGTGCTAGTACTTCCTTGTTCAAGCCCGCCTACAGCTCCACATATCCGACTACAGCTCCACAGGTCTTGTTGCTGCAGCGCTGATACACTTCATTCCGTGGTTGCGGACTTGTTGGTTGCCGTCCCCTCCTAGCAGCAAGGTAAGAATTGGTAAGAGCTTGTGCAACAGGTTGAGAGTGAGCGCCTTGCAGTAGCTACACCCTATTAGCTGTAGGGATTTTACTACTTCACTTGCTTTTCTTGTTGTTCTTGTTTTTCTCACCATGGCAGGCTCCGAGGAGGATCATAGCTTGCATCAGTCTCCACGTACCAGGGGCATCATAAAACATTTTGAAAGGCAAGTGCAGCGGCACACAGAGGGACTTGATAATGATATGCAGGTGACGAATGACAAGATTGGACAATTGGAGGCTACGCAGATTGCCACCAACACCAAGCTTACGGGTCTGGAGACAGCGGTCGGCAATATTGACAAGAGTCTTGCTGCTCTTTTGCGGTGTTTTGATGAGCTCCATGCGAAGACCAACGAACAGCGTGATGATCGGGAGGAGGAATATATTGCTGATACTGAACAGGATGAACAAGACGCTCGCCATCGCTGACGGCTACGCACTAATCGTAGAGGTATGGGTGGTTTTCGCCACCGTGAGGTACGCATCAATGATGCGCTTTCAGCAAGATTAAATTTAAGATACCTCCTTTTGATGGTACATATGACCCTGATGCATACATTTCTTGGGAAATTGCTGTTGATCAAAAGTTTGCATGCCATGATTTTCCTGAGAATGCACGTGTTAGGGCTGCTACTAGTGAGTTCACTGATTTTGCTTCTGTTTGGTGGATAGAACATGGCAAGAAAAATGCTGATGACATGCCACAAACTTGGGATGCTTTGAAACGGGTCATGTGGGCTAGATTCGTTCCTTCTTACTATGCACGTGATCTGTTACATAAGTTACAACAATTGAGGCAGGGCACTAGAAGTGTAGAAGAATATTATCAGGAATTGCAAATGGGTATGCTACGTTGTAATTTAGTGGAGGGTGAGGAACCTGCTATGGCTAGATTTTTGGGCGGGTTAAATAGAGAAATTCAGGACATTCTTGCGTATAAAGATTATACTAACGTAACCCGTTTGTTCCATCTTGCTTGTAAAGCTGAAAGGGAGGTACAGGGACAACGTGCTAGTGCTAGGTCTAATGTTTCTGCAGGTAAATCTACATCATGGCAGCCACGCACGACTACTTCTATGGGCGGACGTGCACCTGTATCAGCTCCTTCACCGAGTCGTACAGCAGCGTCTTCTCCATCCAGCGACAAGCCACGCGCTCCTCCCACCACTTCAGCAACCAAGACTGTCCAGAAGCAAGCCGCTAGTGCTTCCTCGGTTGCATCCACGGGTAGAACAAGGGATGTCCAGTGTCATCGGTGCAAGGGCTTTGGGCACGTGCAGCGTGACTATCCTACCAAGCGCGTTTTGGTGGTCAAAGATGATGGTGCGTATTCCTCTGCTAGTGATTTTGATGATGATACGCTTGCTTTGTTTGCTGCTGACCATGCAGGTAATGAGGGACCACCAGACGAACATATTGATGCAGGGGCAGCCGAACACTACGAGAGTCTCATTGTGCAGCGTGTGCTTAGTGCACAGATGGAGAAGGCGGAGCAAAATCAGCGACACACGCTGTTCCAAACTAAGTGTGTCATTAAAGAGCGTTCGTGTCGTATGATTATTGATGGAGGTAGCTACAACAATTTGGCTAGCAGCGAACTGGTGGAGAAGCTTGCACTCAGCACCAAACCACACCCACACCCGTATCACATTCAATGGCTAAACAACAGTGGTAAGGCTAAGGTAACGAGGCTGGTGCGCATTAATTTTGCAATCGGATCATATCATGATGTTGTTGAGTGCGATGTTGTGCCTATGCAAGCTTGCCATATTCTGCTCGATAGGCCTTGGCAATTTGATACGGATTGTGTGCATTATGGTAGGTCAAATCAGTTTTCGCTCTTGCACCATGATAAGAAAACTGTGTTGCTTCCTATGTCTCCTGAAGCTATTGTGCGTGATGATACTGCTAGAGCTGCCAAAGCTAAAAGTGAGCCCAATAAGATTGACAAGTCGGTTGCTAATAAGCAAGATGAGATACGCTTGAAAGGGACTTGCTTGCTTGCTACTAAATCTGATATTAATGACTTGATTGCTACCACTTCTGTTGCCTATGCTTTGGTGTGCAAAGATGCTTTGATTTCCATTCACGATATGCAGCACTCTTTGCCCCCTGCTGTCGCTAACGTTTTGCAGGAGTATTCTGATGTGTTTCCAAGTGAAATACCAGCAGGGCTACCACCAATACGAGGGATTGAGCACCAAATTGATCTGATTCCAGGTGCATCGCTGCCCAACCGTGCGCCGTACAGGACCAATCCGGAAGAAACGAAAGAGATTCAGCGACAAGTGCAAGAACTACTTGACAAAGGTTATGTACGTGAGTCTCTTAGTCCTTGTGCTGTTCCGGTTATTTTAGTCCCTAAGAAAGATGGAACGTGGCGTATGTGTGTCGATTGTAGAGCTATTAACAATATCACAATTTGATATCGACATCCTATTCCATGTTTGGATGATATGCTTGATGAATTGAGTGGTGCTGTTGTGTTCACCAAAGTTGATTTGCGTAGTGGGTACCACCAGATTCGCATGAAATTGGGAGATGAATGGAAAACTGCTTTCAAAACTAAGTTCGGGTTATATGAGTGGTTAGTCATGCCTTTTGGGTTAATTAATGCACCTAGTACCTTCATGCGATTAATGAACGAGGTTTTGCGTGTTTTCATTGGCAAATTTGTTGTGGTCTACTTTGATGATATTCTGATTTACAGCAAATCCATGGAGGCACATCTTGATCATTTACGTGCTGTTTTTACTGCTTTATGTGATGCACGTTTATTTGGTAACTCAAATGCAAGAAGGGGAGGATGATGAGGACATCGCCAATAACGATACATCCACACCTACACCAGTATCTACTTCAACAACACCTCTTGGTCCTATTACTCACGCTCGTGCTCGTCGGCTTACCCATCAAGTAAGTTCACTCTTAAGTTCAGATTCATCATATTTAGAGAATGGAGACACGTGCACTCTTGTTTTACTCAGGAACAATGGATTGGATCAAAAGGGAAGAGGCATCGCGTAGGCTGGATTCGGACTGCAGAACAGACACGACTTGTGACGGCCGTCACGACTTCATCCGGACACCATTTTGGTCGGTCAAGTACTTCCTGGAAAGCTTATCAAATCTACTTTCCAACGGATCTGGAATCACCTCAATATCTATTCGGAGTCAACCGCAATCCTAGATTTACTACAGAGTCCTTTTCAGCCATGGTGCTGCGCCACCCTAATTTGGCCCAACGGGCCGTGTATCAAGTTGAGTCCAAGACGGATGCGCCCTAGGGTTGGACCACGACCCCAGCACCCTTGTGGTCATTCTTCCACTTCTTTATAACCTTTAGCCGCCGTCAAGAACACTCGGGTTTTGTTAGATGCAAGTTTAGCTTTTGCTACTTCCTTGTAGACGCGCGTGCTGATCCAGCCGCCCGTCCACTTATTTTCAGAACCCCACCATAATTGAGATTCGGTTTGAGACCTTCAATTACATCTTGTAATTTTAGTACTTGTTATACTTGTTCTTGCTGGTTCTTCGATTGCTTGCAGGACGAGTGCCCTAGTGGCCGGGTGTCGCGCTCCACAAGATCGCGGCAACCAAAGGAGGTGGTGTATCGGTTGCTAAGGCGCAGCATCTTTGGAAGGCTGTAGTCGGGCCGTCAACGTCGTCTCCTCCATCAATCGAGTTATTCCACGCCTCTCATCGAAAGATCAGGAACAAACCCTAACGGGCCCACATCACATGAGTTTTGGGTCCAATGGAGAGGATCAGGTGCGTTCGTTGCGAAAAATTTCGACACAACTTCGTGCACAAACGAAATGGTCTGGAACGCCCAAATACATGAGTTTTGGGTACTATGGAGTGGATGAGGTGCGTTCGTTGCGAAAAAATTCTGACGCGACTTTCTTTAGCGAACTTGTGCGTTAATGGCACCAGTTCGGCAAGTTTTGCATCGACTTTCGTGCAGTAACGAAAGGGTCCGAAACGCTCCAAAACATGAGTTTTGGGTCCAATCGAGTGGATCTGGTGCGTTCGTTGTGGAAAATTCTAATGCGACTTTGTTTAGAGAACTTGTTCCTTAATGGCACCAGTTCGGCCAATTTTGAATCGTCTTTCGTGCAGTAACGAAACGGTCCAAAACGCCTCAAAACATGAGTTTTGGGTCCAATGGAGTGGATCGGGTGTGTTCGTTGCGAAAAATTATGACGCAACTTTGTTTTGTGAAATTGTGCATTAATGGCAACAGTTCGGCTAGTTTTGCATCGACTGTCGTGCAGTAACGAAACGGTCCGATACGCTCCAAAACATGAGTTTGGGGTTCAATGCGTTCGTTGTGAAAAATTTAGAAGCAACTTTACTTCGCGAACTTGTGCGTTAATGGCACCTGTTCGGCCAGTTTTGCAACGACTTTCGTGCAGTAACGAAACGGTCCGAAATGCCCCAATACATGAGTTTTGGGTCCAAGGCAGTGGATCGGGTGCGCTCATTGCGAAAAATTCGGACGAGAATTTGTTTAGCGAACTTGTGCGATAATGTCACGAGTTCGGCCAGTTTTGCAACGACTTTCGTGCAGTAACGAAACGGTCCGAAATACCCCAAAACATGAGTTTTGGGTCCAACGGAGTGGATCGGGTGCGTTCGTTGCGAGAAATTCCGACGCGACTTTCTTTAGCGAACGTGTGCGATAATGGCACCAGTTCGGCAAGTTTTGCATCGACTTTCATGCCGTACCGAAACGGTCCGAAATGCCCCAAAACATGAGTTTTGGGTCCAATGGAGTGGATCAGGTGCGTTCGTTGCGAAAATTTTTGACACAACTTCGTGCACTAATGGCGCTAGTTCGGCCACTTTTTTGCATCGACCTTCGTGCACTAACGAAACGGTCCGGAATGCCCTAATACATGAGTTTTGGATACTATGGAGTGGATGAGGTGCGTTCATTGCGAAAATTTCCGACACGACTTTGTTTAGCGAACTTGTGCGATAATAGCACAAGTTCGGCCAGTTTTGCAATGATTTTCGTGCAGTAACGAAACGGTCCGAAATGCGCCAATACATAAGTTTTGGGTCCAATGGAGTGGCTCGGGTGCGTTCATTGCGAAAATTTCCGACACGACTTTGTTTAGCGAACTTGTGCGATAATGTCACGAGTTCGGCCAGTTTTGCGACGAAACGGTCTGAAATGCCCCAAAATATGAGTTTTGGGTCCAATGGAGTGGATCGGGTGCGTTCATTGCGAAAAATTCCGACGCGACTTTGTTTAGCGAACGTGTGCGATAATGGCACCAGTTCGGCAAGTTTTGCATCGACTTTCATGCCGTACCGAAACGGTCCGAAATGCCCCAAAACATGAGTTTTGGGTCCAATGGAGTGGATCAGGTGCGTTCGTTGCGAAAAATTTCGACACAACTTCGTGCACTAATGGCGCTAGTTCGGCCACTTTTTTGCATCGACCTTTGTGCACTAACGAAACGGTCCGGAATGCCCTAATACATGACTTTTGGGTACTATGGAGTGGATGAGGTGCGTTCATTGCGAAAATTTCCGACACGACTTTGTTTAGCGAACTTGTGCGATAATAGCACAAGTTCGGCCAGTTTTGCAATGATTTTCGTGCAGTAACGAAACGGTCCAAAATGCGCCAATACATAAGTTTTGGGTCCAATGGAGTGGCTCGGGTGCGTTCGTTGCGAAAATTTCTGACACGACTTTGTTTAGCGAACTTGTGCGATAATGTCACGAGTTCAGCCAGTTTTGCAACGACTTTCGTGCAGTAACGAAACGGTCTGAAATGCCCCAAAACATGAGTTTTGGGTCCAATGGAGTGGATCGGGTGCGTTCGTTGCGAAAAATTCCGACGTGACTTTGTTTAGCGAACGTGTGCGATAATGGCACCAGTTCGGCAAGTTTTGCATCGACTTTCATGCCGTACCGAAACGGTCCGAAATGCCCCAAAACATGAGTTTTAGGTCCAATGGAGTGGATTGGGTGCGTTCGTTCCGAAAAATTCCAACGCAACTTTGTTTTGCGAACTTTTGCGTTAATGGCACTAGTTCGGCCAGTTTTGATGAGGACATCCCTCCCAACGATACACCCATGCCTACTACGCAGTAAGGACCAATGACAAGAGCTCATGCACGAGAGCTAAATTATCAGGTAAACTCGTTCCTTGCTTTCCACAAACCATCATCCATGAATGGGGTACTACTAAATTCTTGTGATGCTTTTCTTATTCTTAGGAACATGGGACATGAACCAGATTGGAGGGAGAGCAAACATGACAAGAAAGCGAGTTTGGATGATCAGATCGGACCATACCAGTTCGGACCTCCAGGAAGGGGCAACTTCGGAAGGCCATAACTCTTAGCTCCGAATACTGTTTGAAGCACATGAGTACTTGTTGGAAAGCTGCTGAAGTCTACTTTCAGATGGATCCAACCTCATGACGAAATTCCAAAGGAGTTAAGCAGAATCGCCAAAATGACGTTCAGTCTTCCAGTCTTGGGCTGAGTCCCTTGTATGTAGTTCAGCCCACTAGGGGCCCATTCTAAGTTAGGGTTTACACCCCCCACGCCTCTTGGCTGCCCCCTCACCTATATAAACCACCAGCAGCCACCATTTGACACTTGGGTTTTGTTTGGTTGTAAGTTAGCTGTTGCTACTTCCTTGTAAACGCGTGTGTCGATTAGACCACCCGATTTGCTCGATTCAGAACCCCAACTTCGTGTGTATCAGATTTATCCTTTGGGCAAGGTCTGTGTGCTGTTTGCTTGTCCACTTGTTCTTGCTTGTTCTTCGATTTGCTTGCAGGTTCAAGGATGTTCTTGGCACAGCAAGAACAACACAAATTGGAGGCGGTGTAACTGTCGCTAAGGCGCAGTGCAGCCCTTGTGGTGTTGTAGTCGGGCAGCACAACGTCGATCCTCCTCAAATCGAGTTATCCCCCACTCTCATCGAAAGATCGGGAGCAAATCCCAGCGGGTTCCATCATGTGGTAATCAGAGCAAGGTTTTTTTCGGTGAGAGATTCTACAATCCCTTTACCTACAGTCCAGAAAACTACACAAAATAGGCTAGATCTGAAAATCCCAACAATAAGTTTGAGCTTTTGCTGTTCTGCTTAGTTCTTTGCTTGTTGAGTTTTCAGTTGCATTGTTTGGGCTAGTTGCTGGTTCTTAGTGGTTCAATCCTTAGAGTTTTGAGTTCTGGTCACGTTTTAGTCACCACGAAATCCACCAAATCTATTCATATTTCCGCTGTCATTTCTGACACCACGAATCCATCTTCCCAGATCTGAGCACTAGAAGAAAACAGTCCTATATCTTGTGTTACATGTCCGATTCAAATATTTAAATACAATCTGGAAAGCTTATCTCGTGTTCTTTCCAACGGATCTAAGTTTGCTCCCTAACTCCTTCTGAGCGCGTCGCAATAGCACTTGAGATTCATGACCTGCTGTCTGAAAGTTGAGATGTTGGAACTAATTTCAAAGGAGTTGTGTGCAGCAATCCCTTTGTTTGGGTTGTTGGGTTTTCAAAAGAGTTTTAGCCCCTGAAAAGAAAGAGCAAAAAAAAAGAAAGAGAAGAGAAGAGAAAAAAAAGTGAAGGGAATAGAGCTGTTATTTTCTTGCATTCCTTGCTGTCTTGGTGTGTGACAACATTTGTGTTCAGGCTCACATCTCTAGCTTGATTTGGCACTAGGACCAGCATAGGACCATCAATGAATGTCTATTCAACTTGCTTTGACTAATGTGGTTCTAGTTGTACCTTGATTTGTTTTGTTTGCAGCCACCTATAGCTCCACAAATCATCTACTACATCACGGGGTTGTGCTTGTGTAACCATTTGTGTTGTTCTTGCTGGCTGCCGACACCTCCTGCCTTGCTTGGTAAGAACATGTAAGAACTTGAATGGACAAGTGTGAGTGAACATATAGTGTGCCACCACCTATTTCCTTTAGTTGGTAGGCAACTTCTTATGACTTTGTTTGCTGCAAGCTAACCATGGCAGGTGCAGGGAGTGAGGATGAGGATGGTGGAGGTCTGCTTACACCTCGCACCAAAGGCATCGTACAGCATTTTCAAAAGCAAGTGAGGGAGTACACGTTTGGAATTGATAATGATTTGCAGGTGATAAATGAAAAGATTGGGCAAATGGAGGCCGCACAGATTTCCAACAACACCAAGCTTGCAGGTTTAGAGACGACGGTTGCTCGCGTGGACAAGAGTCTCGCTGCTCTTTCTAAGGCGCTTTGATGAGCTCCACACGAAGACGAATGATCAGCGTAGAGTACGTGGCCAGGAGGATGAGGACGGCGCAGAAAATTCAGGTGCTGATTATGCTGCTGACACCGAAGTTGAGGATCGAGGCCAGCGATGTCTACGTCGTAACCGTCGATGATGTGAACCCGTTAGGGTTTGTTCCTGATCTTTCGATGAGAGGCGTGGAATAACTCGATTGATAGAGGAGACGACGTTCACGGCCCGACTACAGCCTTCCAAGGATGCTGCGCCTTAGCAACCGATACACCACCTCCTATGGTTGCCGCGATCTTGTGGAGCGCGACACCCGGCCACTAGGGCACTTGTCCTGCAAGCAATCGAAGAACTAGCAAGAACAAGTAGAACAAGTACTGAAAATTACGAGATGTAATTGAAGGTCTCAAACCGAATCTCAATTATGGAGGGGTTCCGAAAACAAGTGGACGGGCGGCTGGATCAGCACGCGCGTCTACAAGGAAGTAGCAAAAGCTAAACTTGCATCTAACAAAACCCGCGTGTTCTTGACGGTGGCTAAAGGTTATAAAGAAGTGGGAGAACGACCACAAGGGTGCTGGGGTCGTATTCCAACCCTAAGACTCATCCATCTTGGACTCTACTTGATACACGACCCGTTGGGCCAAATTAGGGTGACGCAGCACCGTGGCTGAAAAGGACCCTGTAGTAAATCTAGGATTGCGGTTGATTCCGAATAGATATTGAGGTGATTCCGGATCCGTTGGAAAGTAGATTTGATAAGCTTTCCAGAAAGTACTTGACCGACCAAAACGGAGTCCGGATGAAGTCGTGGCGGCCGTTACAAGTCGTGTCTGTCCTGCAGTCCGAATCCAGCCTGCGCGATGTCTCTTCCCTTTTGATCCAATCCATGGTTCCTGAGTAAAACAAGAGTGCACGTGTCTCCATTCTCTAAATATGATGAACCTGAGCTTAAGAGTGAACTTACTTGATGGGTAAGCCGACGAGCACGGGCGCGAGTAATAGGACCAAGAGGTGTTGTTGAAGTAGATACTGGTGTAGGTGTGGATGTATCGTTAGTGGCGATGTCCTCATCATCCTCCCCTTCTTGCATTTGAGTCGTCCTCGACTCAAGCTCATCATCCTCTCCCAAATATGGCTTCAAATCTGCAATGTTAAATGTGGGACTAACCCCGAAATCCACAGGCAGGTCTAGCTTATACGCATTATCATTAATTCGTTCTAGCACTTTAAACGGTCCATCAGCCCGAGGCATCAACTTAGATTTTCGCAAAGTAGGAAACCTATCCTTTCTCAAGTGCAACCAAACCAATTCACCAGGTTCAAAAATCAATTGCTTTCTACCTTTATCACCAGCAAGCTTATACTTAGAATTCATGCGCTCAATGTTTTCTTTAGTTGTTTCATGCAGTTTTAACATCAGTTCAGCACGTTGCTTAGCATCAAAGTTCAATTTTTCAGAAGTGGGCAAAGGCATTAAATCAATAGGAGCACGAGGAATCAAGTCATAAACAATCTCAAAAGGGCACATCTTCGTAGTAGAATGCATGGAACGATTATAAGCAAACTCAACATGAGGCAAACATTCTTCCCACAACTTAATATTCTTCTTTAAAACAGCCCTTAACATGGTAGACAAGGTTCGATTAACCACTTCAGTTTGACCATCAGTTTGGGGATGACAAGTGGTAGAAAATAGAAGCTTAGTTCCCAATTGTGCCCATAAAGTTCTCCAAAAGTGGCTAAGAAATTTGGCATCACGATCAGAAACAATTGTGTTTGGCACACCATGCAAACGAACAATTTCTCGAAAGAATAAATCAGCAACATGTGTAGCATCATCAGTTTTATGACATGGAATAAAGTGTGCCATCTTGGAAAATCTATCCACAACCACAAAAACGCTATCACGTCCCTTCCTAGTTCTAGGCAATCCCAACACGAAATCCATAGAAATATCCTCCCAAGGAGCACTAGGAACTGGTAAAGGCATATACAAACCATGCGGATTTAAACGGGACTTAGCTTTCTGACACGTAGTGCAGCGTGCAACAAATCGCTCCACATCTCTTCTCATTTTTGGCCAAAAGAAATGACCAGCAAGTACATCCTCTGTCTTCTTTGCTCCAAAATGCCCCATCAAGCCACCACCATGCGCTTCCTGTAACAACAACAAACGAACGGAGCTAGCTGGAATGCATAGCTTGTTAGCTCGAAACACAAACCCATCATTGACGATGAATTTGTTCCATGCTTTTCCATCCTTACAATGCAGCAAAACATCCTTAAAATCAGCATCATTCACATATTGTGTTTTAATTGTGTCCAAACCAAAAATCTTGCAATCAAGTTGTGTCAACAAAGTATATCGCCTAGACAAAGCATCAGCAATGATATTCTCTTTCCCTTTCTTGTGTTTGATGACATAAGGAAAAGATTCAATAAATTCAACCCACTTAGCATGTCTACGGTTCAGTTTTCCTTAACTACGAATATGTTTCAAAGATTCATGATCAGAATGGATAACAAACTCTTTGGGCCACAAATAATGCTGCCATGTTTCTAATGTGCGCACAAGAGCATACAATTCCTTGTCATAAGTAGAACAGGTCCGCTCAATTTCTCACTAAAATATGCAACAGGTTTACCATCTTGTAACAAAACACCACCCAAACCAATTCCACTAGCATCACATTCAAGCTCAAAGGTCTTATTAAAATCAGGAAGTTGGAGGAGAGGTGCATGTGTCAACTTATCTTTCAACATGGTGAACGCATTCTCTTGTGTGGTGCCCCAAGAAAAGGGCACCCCCTTCTTCGTAAGCGCATTCAATGGTGCCGCAATGGTGCTGAAATCCTTCACGAAGCGACGATAGAACCCAGCAAGTCCTAGAAAACTCCGCACCTGTGTGATGGTCTTTGGTACAGGCCATCCCTGAATAGCTTCCACCTTAGCTTGATCAACTTCAATTCCCTGTGGAGTGACAACATAGCCAAGAAAAGATACTCGATCTGTGCAAAAGACGCACTTCTCAAGGTTACCAAATAAACGTGCATCACGTAAAGCAGTAAAAACAGCACGTAGATGATCAAGATGTGCCTCCATAGATTTGCTGTAAATCAATATATCATCAAAGTAGACCACAACAAATTTACCAATGAAAGCACGCAGAACCTCGTTCATTAATCGCATGAAGGTGCTAGGTGCATTAGTTAACCCAAAAGGCATGACTAACCACTCATATAACCCGAACTTAGTTTTGAAAGCAGTTTTCCATTCATCTCCCAATTTCATGCGAATCTGGTGGTACCCACTACGCAAATCAACTTTGGTAAACACAACAGCACCACTCAATTCATCAAGCATATCATCCAAACGTGGAATAGGATGTCGGTATCGAATTGTGATATTGTTAATAGCTCTACAATCAACACACATACGCCACGTTCCATCTTTCTTGGGGACTAAAATAACCGGAACAGCACAAGGACTAAGGGACTCACGTACATAACCTTTGTCGAGTAGTTCTTGCACTTGTCGCTGAATCTCTTTCGTTTCTTCCGGATTGATCCTGTACGGCGCACGATTGGGCAGCGATGCACCTGGAATCAGATCAATTTGGTGCTCAATCCCTCGTATTGGTGGCAGCCCCGCTGGTATTTCACTTGGAAACACATCAGAATACTCCTGCAAAACGTTAGCGACAGCAGGGGGCAAAGAGTGCTGCATATCATGAATGGAAATCAAAGTATCTTTGCACACCAAAGCATAGGCAACAGAAGTGGTAGCAATCAAGTTATTAATATCAGATTTAGTAGCAAGCAAGCAAGTCCCTTTCAAGCGTATCTCATCTTGCTTATTAGCAACCGACTTGACAATTTTATTGGTCTCACTTTTAGCTTTGGCAGCTCTAGCAGTATCATCACGCACAATAGCTTCAGGAGACATAGGAAGCAAAACAATTTCTTATCATGGTGCAATAGCGAAAACTGATTTGATCGACCATAATGCACACAATCCGTATCAAATTGCCAAGGCCTACCGAGCAGAATATGGCAAGCTTGCATAGGCACAACATCGCACTCAACAACATCATGATATGCTCCGATTGCAAAATTAATGCGCACCAGCCTCGTTACCTTAGCCTTACCACTGTTGTTTAGCCATTGAATGTGATACGGGTGTGGGTGTGGTTTGGTGCTGAGTGCAAGCTTCTCCACCAGTTCGCTGCTAGCCAAATTGTTGCAACTACCTCCATCAATAATCATACGACAAGAACGCTCTTTAATGACACACTTAGTTTGAAACAGCGTGTGTCGCTGATTTTGCTCCGCCTTCTCCATTTGTGCACTAAGCACACGCTGCACAATGAAACTCTCGTAGTGTTCGGCTGCCCCTGCATCAATATGTTCGTCTGGTGGTCCCTCATTACCTGCATGGTCAGCAGCAAACAACGCAAGTGTATCGTCATCAAAATCACTAGCAGAGGAATACGCACCATCATCTTTGACCACCAAAACGCGCTTGGTAGGACAGTCACGCTGCACGTGCCCAAAGCCCTTGCACCGATGACACTGGACATCCCTTGTTCTACCCGTGGATGCAACCGAGGAAGCACTAGCGGCTGGTTTCTGGACAGTCTTGGTTGCTGAAGTGATGGGAGGAGCGCGTGGCTTGTCGCTGGATGGAGAAGACGCTGCTGTACGACTCGGTGAAGGAGCTGGTAGAGGTGCACGTCCGCTCATAGAAGTAGTCGTGCGTGGCTGCCATGATGTAGATTTACCTGCAGAAACATTAGACCTAGCACTAGCACGTCGTCCCTGTACCTCCCTTTCAGCTTTACAAGCAAGATGGAACAAACGGGTTACGTTAGTATAATCTTTATACGCAAGAATGTCCTGAATTTCTCTATTTAACCCGCCCAAAAATCTAGCCATAGCAGGTTCCTCACCCTCCACTAAATTACAACGTAGCATTCCCATTTGCAATTCCTGATAATATTCTTCTACAGTTCTAGTGCCCTGCCTCAATTGTTGTAACTTATGTAACAGATCACGTGCATAGTAAGAAGGAACGAATCTAGCCCGCATGACCCGTTTCAAAGCATCCCAAGTTTGTGGCATGTCATCAGCATTTTTCTTACCATGTTCTATCCACCAAACAGAAGCAAAATCAGTGAACTCACTAGTAGCAGCCCTAACACGTGCATTCTCAGGAAAATCATGGCATGCAAACTTTTGATCAACAGCAATTTCCCAAGTAATGTATGCATCAGGGTCATATGTACCATCAAAAGGAGGTATCTTAAATTTAATCTTGCTGAAAGCATCATCATTGTTGCGTACCTCACGGTGGCGAAAACCACCCATACCTCTACGATTAGTGCGTAGCCGGCGGCGATGGCGAGCGTCTTGTTCATCCTGTTCAGTATCAGCAATATATTCATCCGCCCAATCATCACGCTGTTCGTTGGTCTTCGCATGGAGCTCATCAAAACGCCGCAAAAGAGCAGCGAGACTCTTGTCAATATTGCCGACCGCTGTCTCCAGGCCCGTAAGCTTGGTGTTGGTGGCAATCTGCGTAGCCTCCAATTGTCCAATCTTGTCATTCGTCACCTGCATATCATTATCAAGTCCCTCTGTGTGCCGCTGCACTTGCCTTTCAAAATGTTGTATGATGCCCCTGGTACGTGGAGACTGATGCAAGCTATGATCCTCCT